>NC_060143.1:187159769-187367987 GCF_021461385.2 Schistocerca piceifrons | reverse complement strand
CTGTGTGAGAGTGGACGCAACAGTTCCACGGAAAATTTGGGGCAGAGAAAGTCTAAAGTTAGAATTTTTGTAAATCGCAAAGGGGTATGCAACGTTTTGGCACATGATGCGCCGAACTTTATAAATGTATATAACTATATCTATACACACGGATACATCAAAGGAATAAACACAGACAAACACAAAAAAAACCTACAAAACAACAACAAAAAAAATGATTATAGAAGAGAGAGAGAGAGACAGAGAGAGAGAGAGAGAGAGAGAGAGAGAGAGAGAGGGGAAAAAAAAACGTACCTTGAATGGAGATGGCGAGAGTACACATTAATTACATGAAATACACTGTTTGACATTTCGCTGTTACCTTGGAACACGTCTTGTATCCTTTGCACTAAATTAAAAACTGATCATTTCCTTTTGCCTGCTTTATTTGGCTATTGGGCACTGGACACTGTATGGCTATGATTGGCACACGTCACTCTCACTTTGGCACTGCTACACGTACCCACTTTCACTCTGCGCGCATTTTCACAACACTTTCGCAATGCACCACTCTTGCCGTCGGGGCTTTGGAGGGATTGGTGGGCGAAGTCCTCAGCGACTGGGGTGTGGGTGTTGTGGGAGGGCGTCGGTCACGTCGTGTTGAAGGCGTCTCGGAAGGCGGCGTCCAGCGGGACCTGCAGGAAGTTCTGGAAGGTCTCTCGGTACTTGGAGCGTTGTTTGGCCCTCCTGTGTTCCTCCCACAGGTCCGTGAGGAACTGCGCCTTGTCGGTCTGCCGTTTCGTGACGATGGCGTGTGCCGTCATGGCGATGATCCACATTGTGGCCAGGCGTTTCGCTTTGGGGAAAGGCTTCGCGTCCGGGACAGTGACAGCTGAGACATGTATCGCCCTCCTCGTCGGTTCTGTTGATGTGGGCGATCATTTTTCTCGCTGCCGCCCATATTTCCCCGCTCTCTCTGCAGCCAAAACGATGCTCGATGGTGTCGGTCTGGTTGCAGAGCTCGCAGTTTGGGGATTCCCGCATTTTTATGCGTGCCAGTTTTTCGTTTGTCGGCACTGTTTTGTGGATGATTTTATACCACGTGTCCCTGGCGTGCTCAGGAAGTGTCCGTTCCGAGACATTCTTCCAGACCTGTGGCCAGTCATGGTCTGGAAAACTCGTCTCTATTTTGGACTTTCTTGCCTTCCCCCTCAGAGCGCTGTAGATGTTCCTCGCCGTTCTTTGCTGTGGGTTGGCAACGACCGCGGTGATGTAACTCTTGTCGATTGCCATCTGTTTTATGTGCCGCAACTTGAATGGTATGTTCGTAGTGTCTACAGGAGCCTCTTCAGATTCAGGTTTATATTGGTTTATCAGGCTGGACGTTATACTGTTGTTGTTCTGGTTTGCCATTTTCATCGCACGGTGTAGAAGCAGTGCCGCGCATTTCGTCTTAACGTCAGTCAGACCAAGTCCGCCTTCGTCCCTTGACAGGAAACACGTCGCCTGGGAGACCTTGAAGATTTCCCGCCTCCACAGCAAGTAGTACGCCGCACTTCCTATCGCTCGCGCAATTTCCGTCGGAGCACATAGTATTTGCGCCATGTACCACGCTTTCGACAGGATTGTTTCGTTTACTAACTGCACTCTTTGGCTCAGCGTCAGGTTCCGGTTCGCGTGTATCCTCACGAGCCCTCTCGTTGTGTTCAAGACGCCTGCGCCAGTTTTGTGCTGCCATTTTCAAAGGGCACTGCTGTAGTTCCACTCCGAGTGCCCTATGGTTGTTTGTCACTCGGTACCACTGTCTCGCTGGTCGCAGTCTGCCGTTGCCTATTGGTAGTAGCACTGTCTTCGTCGGATTCGTTTTGGCACCTGAAGCCTTTTCGAAGGATTCCATGATAGGCTGGATTATTCCTAGTTCTTCTTCGTTTTGGATGAATATGCCCATGTCGTCAGCATAGGCCGTGCATACGATGTTTGTTGCACCCATTGTGTATCCTCCGATTTCGGCTGTTAGTTTTCGTAGTAGTGGGTCGAGGGCTATTGTGAAAAGTGCCATCGATAATGGACATCCTTGCCTGACGGATCTTCCCAGTCTTATTGACTTGGAAGTCCATCCGTTTACTGTTATTTTTGAGGTGGCATTTGTAATGACGTTCTTGATTGTTCTTCCGAATTTTGGTCCGAATCCGAGGCGTGCGAGCACCCGGTGTTCCCAGGCGGTCACCCATCCAAGTACTAACCGGGCCCGATGTTGCTTAACTTCGGTGATCGGACGAGAACCGGTGTATTCAACATGGTATGGCCGTTGGCGCCCTTATACTGTAGCCGCACGACAGAAGACGCCTCTGCCTCTTCTCCCAACACACACAATCGCAGTTTTCGGTGACACATTTGACGCAGAGCACGTCCTTCCGCAACAGCTGGAGCCTCGAAGGCGGCGCCGAGTGCGCGTCCGGCGTCTCAGAGGCGTCTGCCGGACTGGCGGGCGCGCCGCGCCGCCACTTGCGTGAGACACGCGGCTGCTCGGTGCGCCGCCCGTCATTCGTTTCGCTTGGTGCGTGCGGCGTCCGACACTCGCGGGCGACGCATCTTGTTCCCGTTATCCGGCGGGGGGCTGTGCGGGGTGTAGCAGTGTCCCTGCTGGAGGGCGCCCCCGGCAGCTTCCTCACCTGACACACGCCGCGCGGCTCGCGTCCAGGTATTTGCGTGATCTGTGCAGTGCATTCGCACCTCTCCCCTTCCGTCCCGACTTGTCCCGACTTTGCTCGACTGCCGCTCGCTGCCGCTCGGGTCGTGGCCCATATGACAGCACAAGCACGAGAAACATCTGCGAGACGGCCGTGGGCCTAACGGGCGTGTCCGAGACGCCGTTTGCGGCCAGTAGACCTGTGCAAAGGTGCGAAAACAGGGACACAAGGCACAGGAGGGTCGCCAAAGCATCCTTCTCTTCTAGCGACGAAAGATACATTTTTGTTTACAAGTTTGCAGTCGTACGCTGCTACAAAACAATAAGCAGCCCTGACGTATTTCAGAACATATCTGTCGGTTCATACCGTTTTGTTATCTTCAGGCACTTTTAAGAAATCTTCCTTGGCACATTCTTCTTCCAACTGAGGCCATTCATATCGTATGTTATGTTTATTACAGTCATTTATTTTCATTTTTTTTTTTTTTTTTCCTTCAGTGGAGTTTTGCACTGCTACGAAACAGTAGGTGGCCCTGACTCATTTCAGGTCACATCTGTCGATTCGTAGTGTTTCGTTATTTTCAAGGCATTCCTAGCACGTTGAAAATGCTTAAGGAAGCACGTTTGTCGCAAAAGAAAGGTAGTATGAAAAGAGGGCTGGCAGGGATAGCGGCGTAAAAAGGAGAAAATGAAGGGGAGCCAACAGCACCTTTTTTTTTTTTTTTTTTTAAACGTATATAAACTTTTATTTACAATTTTTAACAATTACATATCTTTACATGAAATTGTATATTTTCTCGTTTTCAGTTCTGATTGTTCTTTTAGTAGTCTCTTGGCTTAGTTACAACACTTTTATTCACTGAGTGTCCTTTATATAAGTTTTTCCCTTCAATGTTTATGGTTTTTTATACATAAAAAAGAAACTGCATTACTTTGATTTTTTTTATAAATTGAATTTAAATTAATTTTAAGTTTTGTTTTTTTTTTTCCCCCGTATGGTATTTGAATACACCTATTTTGGCATGTTCGCTATGTGTTTGCCAAAGGCTAAAGGAGAATATGGGCCAGAACATCTATGTGCATAAATGATGAATGGGGAAGTTATTTAGTGTACTGTGTGAGAGTGGACGCAACAGTTCCACGGAAAATTTGGGGCAGAGAAAGTCTAAAGTTAGAATTTTTGTAAATCGCAAAGGGGTATGCAACGTTTTGGCACATGATGCGCCGAACTTTATAAAATGTATATAACTATATCTATACACACGGATACATCAAAGGAATAAACACAGACAAACACAAAAAAAACCTACAAAACAACAACAAAAAAAATGATTATAGAAGAGAGAGAGAGAGACAGAGAGAGAGAGAGAGAGAGAGAGAGAGAGAGAGAGGGAAAAAAAAACGTACCCTTGAATGGAGATGGCGAGAGTACACATTAATTACATGAAATACACCTGTTTGACATTTCGCTGTTACCTTGGAACACGTCTTGTATCCTTTGCACTAAATTAAAAACTGATCATTTCCTTTTGCCTGCCTGCTTTATTTGGCTATTGGGCACTGGACACTGTATGGCTATGATTGGCACACGTCACTCTCACTTTGGCACTGCTACACGTACCCACTTTCACTCTGCGCGCATTTTCACAACACTTTCGCAATGCACCACTCTTGCCGTCGGGGCTTTGGAGGGATTGGTGGGCGAAGTCCTCAGCGACTGGGGTGTGGGTGTTGTGGGAGGGCGTCGGTCACGTCGTGTTGAAGGCGTCTCGGAAGGCGGCGTCCAGCGGGACCTGCAGGAAGTTCTGGAAGGTCTCTCGGTACTTGGAGCGTTGTTTGGCCCTCCTGTGTTCCTCCCACAGGTCCGTGAGGAACTGCGCCTTGTCGGTCTGCCGTTTCGTGACGATGGCGTGTGCCGTCATGGCGATGATCCACATTGTGGCCAGGCGTTTCGCTTTGGGGAAAGGCTTCGCGTCCGGGACAGTGACAGCTGAGACATGTATCGCCCTCTCGTCGGTTCTGTTGATGTGGGCGATCATTTTTCTCGCTGCCGCCCATATTTCCCCGCTCTCTCTGCAGCCAAAACGATGCTCGATGGTGTCGGTCTGGTTGCAGAGCTCGCAGTTTGGGGATTCCCGCATTTTTATGCGTGCCAGTTTTTCGTTTGTCGGCACTGTTTTGTGGATGATTTTATACCACGTGTCCCTGGCGTGCTCAGGAAGTGTCCGTTCCGAGACATTCTTCCAGACCTGTGGCCAGTCATGGTCTGGAAAACTCGTCTCTATTTTGGACTTTCTTGCCTTCCCCCTCAGAGCGCTGTAGATGTTCCTCGCCGTTCTTTGCTGTGGGTTGGCAACGACCGCGGTGATGTAACTCTTGTCGATTGCCATCTGTTTTATGTGCCGCAACTTGAATGGTATGTTCGTAGTGTCTACAGGAGCCTCTTCAGATTCAGGTTTATATTGGTTTATCAGGCTGGACGTTATACTGTTGTTGTTCTGGTTTGCCATTTTCATCGCACGGTGTAGAAGCAGTGCCGCGCATTTCGTCTTAACGTCAGTCAGACCAAGTCCGCCTTCGTCCCTTGACAGGAAACACGTCGCCTGGGAGACCTTGAAGATTTCCCGCCTCCACAGCAAGTAGTACGCCGCACTTCCTATCGCTCGCGCAATTTCCGTCGGAGCACATAGTATTTGCGCCATGTACCACGCTTTCGACAGGATTGTTTCGTTTACTAACTGCACTCTTTGGCTCAGCGTCAGGTTCCGGTTCGCGTGTATCCTCACGAGCCCTCTCGTTGTGTTCAAGACGCTGCGCCAGTTTTGTGCTGCCATTTTCAAAGGGCACTGCTGTAGTTCCACTCCGAGTGCCCTATGGTTGTTTGTCACTCGGTACCACTGTCTCGCTGGTCGCAGTCTGCCGTTGCCTATTGGTAGTAGCACTGTCTTCGTCGGATTCGTTTTGGCACCTGAAGCCTTTTCGAAGGATTCCATGATAGGCTGGATTATTCCTAGTTCTTCTTCGTTTTGGATGAATATGCCCATGTCGTCAGCATAGGCCGTGCATACGATGTTTGTTGCACCCATTGTGTATCCTCCGATTTCGGCTGTTAGTTTTCGTAGTAGTGGGTCGAGGGCTATTGTGAAAAGTGCCATCGATAATGGACATCCTTGCCTGACGGATCTTCCCAGTCTTATTGACTTGGAAGTCCATCCGTTTACTGTTATTTTTGAGGTGGCATTTGTAATGACGTTCTTGATTGTTCTTCCGAATTTTGGTCCGAATCCGAGGCGTGCGAGCACCCGGTGTTCCCAGGCGGTCACCCATCCAAGTACTAACCGGGCCCGATGTTGCTTAACTTCGGTGATCGGACGAGAACCGGTGTATTCAACATGGTATGGCCGTTGGCGCCCTTATACTGTAGCCGCACGACAGAAGACGCCTCTGCCTCTTCTCCCAACACACACAATCGCAGTTTTCGGTGACACATTTGACGCAGAGCACGTCCTTCCGCAACAGCTGGAGCCTCGAAGGCGGCGCCGAGTGCGCGTCCGGCGTCTCAGAGGCGTCTGCCGGACTGGCGGGCGCGCCGCGCCGCCACTTGCGTGAGACACGCGGCTGCTCGGTGCGCCGCCCGTCATTCGTTTCGCTTGGTGCGTGCGGCGTCCGACACTCGCGGGCGACGCATCTTGTTCCCGTTATCCGGCGGGGGGCTGTGCGGGGTGTAGCAGTGTCCTGCTGGAGGGCGCCCCCGGCAGCTTCCTCACCTGACACACGCCGCGCGGCTCGCGTCCAGGTATTTGCGTGATCTGTGCAGTGCATTCGCACCTCTCCCCTTCCGTCCCGACTTGTCCCGACTTTGCTCGACTGCCGCTCGCTGCCGCTCGGGTCGTGGCCCATATGACAGCACAAGCACGAGAAACATCTGCGAGACGGCCGTGGGCCTAACGGGCGTGTCCGAGACGCCGTTTGCGGCCAGTAGACCTGTGCAAAGGTGCGAAAACAGGGACACAAGGCACAGGAGGGTCGCCAAAGCATCCTTCTCTTCTAGCGACGAAAGATACATTTTTGTTTACAAGTTTGCAGTCGTACGCTGCTACAAAACAATAAGCAGCCCTGACGTATTTCAGAACATATCTGTCGGTTCATACCGTTTTGTTATCTTCAGGCACTTTTAAGAAATCTTCCTTGGCACATTCTTCTTCCAACTGAGGCCATTCATATCGTATGTTATGTTTATTACAGTCATTTATTTTCATTTTTTTTTTTTTTTTTCCTTCAGTGGAGTTTTGCACTGCTACGAAACAGTAGGTGGCCCTGACTCATTTCAGGTCACATCTGTCGATTCGTAGTGTTTCGTTATTTTCAAGGCATTCCTAGCACGTTGAAAATGCTTAAGGAAGCACGTTTGTCGCAAAAGAAAGGTAGTATGAAAAGAGGGCTGGCAGGGATAGCGGCGTAAAAAGGAGAAAATGAAGGGGAGCCAACAGCACCTTTTTTTTTTTTTTTTTTTAAACGTATATAAACTTTTATTTACAATTTTTAACAATTACATATCTTTACATGAAATTGTATATTTTCTCGTTTTCAGTTCTGATTGTTCTTTTAGTAGTCTCTTGGCTTAGTTACAACACTTTTATTCACTGAGTGTCCTTTATATAAGTTTTTCCCTTCAATGTTTATGGTTTTTTATACATAAAAAAGAAACTGCATTACTTTGATTTTTTTTATAAATTGAATTTAAATTAATTTTAAGTTTTGTTTTTTTTTTTCCCCCGTATGGTATTTGAATACACCTATTTTGGCATGTTCGCTATGTGTTTGCCAAAGGCTAAAGGAGAATATGGGCCAGAACATCTATGTGCATAAATGATGAATGGGGAAGTTATTTAGTGTACTGTGTGAGAGTGGACGCAACAGTTCCACGGAAAATTTGGGGCAGAGAAAGTCTAAAGTTAGAATTTTTGTAAATCGCAAAGGGGTATGCAACGTTTTGGCACATGATGCGCCGAACTTTATAAATGTATATAACTATATCTATACACACGGATACATCAAAGGAATAAACACAGACAAACACAAAAAAAACCTACAAAACAACAACAAAAAAAATGATTATAGAAGAGAGAGAGAGAGACAGAGAGAGAGAGAGAGAGAGAGAGAGAGAGAGAGAGGGGAAAAAAAAACGTACCTTGAATGGAGATGGCGAGAGTACACATTAATTACATGAAATACACTGTTTGACATTTCGCTGTTACCTTGGAACACGTCTTGTATCCTTTGCACTAAATTAAAAACTGATCATTTCCTTTTGCCTGCTTTATTTGGCTATTGGGCACTGGACACTGTATGGCTATGATTGGCACACGTCACTCTCACTTTGGCACTGCTACACGTACCCACTTTCACTCTGCGCGCATTTTCACAACACTTTCGCAATGCACCACTCTTGCCGTCGGGGCTTTGGAGGGATTGGTGGGCGAAGTCCTCAGCGACTGGGGTGTGGGTGTTGTGGGAGGGCGTCGGTCACGTCGTGTTGAAGGCGTCTCGGAAGGCGGCGTCCAGCGGGACCTGCAGGAAGTTCTGGAAGGTCTCTCGGTACTTGGAGCGTTGTTTGGCCCTCCTGTGTTCCTCCCACAGGTCCGTGAGGAACTGCGCCTTGTCGGTCTGCCGTTTCGTGACGATGGCGTGTGCCGTCATGGCGATGATCCACATTGTGGCCAGGCGTTTCGCTTTGGGGAAAGGCTTCGCGTCCGGGACAGTGACAGCTGAGACATGTATCGCCCTCTCGTCGGTTCTGTTGATGTGGGCGATCATTTTTCTCGCTGCCGCCCATATTTCCCCGCTCTCTCTGCAGCCAAAACGATGCTCGATGGTGTCGGTCTGGTTGCAGAGCTCGCAGTTTGGGGATTCCCGCATTTTTATGCGTGCCAGTTTTTCGTTTGTCGGCACTGTTTTGTGGATGATTTTATACCACGTGTCCCTGGCGTGCTCAGGAAGTGTCCGTTCCGAGACATTCTTCCAGACCTGTGGCCAGTCATGGTCTGGAAAACTCGTCTCTATTTTGGACTTTCTTGCCTTCCCCCTCAGAGCGCTGTAGATGTTCCTCGCCGTTCTTTGCTGTGGGTTGGCAACGACCGCGGTGATGTAACTCTTGTCGATTGCCATCTGTTTTATGTGCCGCAACTTGAATGGTATGTTCGTAGTGTCTACAGGAGCCTCTTCAGATTCAGGTTTATATTGGTTTATCAGGCTGGACGTTATACTGTTGTTGTTCTGGTTTGCCATTTTCATCGCACGGTGTAGAAGCAGTGCCGCGCATTTCGTCTTAACGTCAGTCAGACCAAGTCCGCCTTCGTCCCTTGACAGGAAACACGTCGCCTGGGAGACCTTGAAGATTTCCCGCCTCCACAGCAAGTAGTACGCCGCACTTCCTATCGCTCGCGCAATTTCCGTCGGAGCACATAGTATTTGCGCCATGTACCACGCTTTCGACAGGATTGTTTCGTTTACTAACTGCACTCTTTGGCTCAGCGTCAGGTTCCGGTTCGCGTGTATCCTCACGAGCCCTCTCGTTGTGTTCAAGACGCTGCGCCAGTTTTGTGCTGCCATTTTCAAAGGGCACTGCTGTAGTTCCACTCCGAGTGCCCTATGGTTGTTTGTCACTCGGTACCACTGTCTCGCTGGTCGCAGTCTGCCGTTGCCTATTGGTAGTAGCACTGTCTTCGTCGGATTCGTTTTGGCACCTGAAGCCTTTTCGAAGGATTCCATGATAGGCTGGATTATTCCTAGTTCTTCTTCGTTTTGGATGAATATGCCCATGTCGTCAGCATAGGCCGTGCATACGATGTTTGTTGCACCCATTGTGTATCCTCCGATTTCGGCTGTTAGTTTTCGTAGTAGTGGGTCGAGGGCTATTGTGAAAAGTGCCATCGATAATGGACATCCTTGCCTGACGGATCTTCCCAGTCTTATTGACTTGGAAGTCCATCCGTTTACTGTTATTTTTGAGGTGGCATTTGTAATGACGTTCTTGATTGTTCTTCCGAATTTTGGTCCGAATCCGAGGCGTGCGAGCACCCGGTGTTCCCAGGCGGTCACCCATCCAAGTACTAACCGGGCCCGATGTTGCTTAACTTCGGTGATCGGACGAGAACCGGTGTATTCAACATGGTATGGCCGTTGGCGCCCTTATACTGTAGCCGCACGACAGAAGACGCCTCTGCCTCTTCTCCCAACACACACAATCGCAGTTTTCGGTGACACATTTGACGCAGAGCACGTCCTTCCGCAACAGCTGGAGCCTCGAAGGCGGCGCCGAGTGCGCGTCCGGCGTCTCAGAGGCGTCTGCCGGACTGGCGGGCGCGCCGCGCCGCCACTTGCGTGAGACACGCGGCTGCTCGGTGCGCCGCCCGTCATTCGTTTCGCTTGGTGCGTGCGGCGTCCGACACTCGCGGGCGACGCATCTTGTTCCCGTTATCCGGCGGGGGGCTGTGCGGGGTGTAGCAGTGTCCTGCTGGAGGGCGCCCCCGGCAGCTTCCTCACCTGACACACGCCGCGCGGCTCGCGTCCAGGTATTTGCGTGATCTGTGCAGTGCATTCGCACCTCTCCCCTTCCGTCCCGACTTGTCCCGACTTTGCTCGACTGCCGCTCGCTGCCGCTCGGGTCGTGGCCCATATGACAGCACAAGCACGAGAAACATCTGCGAGACGGCCGTGGGCCTAACGGGCGTGTCCGAGACGCCGTTTGCGGCCAGTAGACCTGTGCAAAGGTGCGAAAACAGGGACACAAGGCACAGGAGGGTCGCCAAAGCATCCTTCTCTTCTAGCGACGAAAGATACATTTTTGTTTACAAGTTTGCAGTCGTACGCTGCTACAAAACAATAAGCAGCCCTGACGTATTTCAGAACATATCTGTCGGTTCATACCGTTTTGTTATCTTCAGGCACTTTTAAGAAATCTTCCTTGGCACATTCTTCTTCCAACTGAGGCCATTCATATCGTATGTTATGTTTATTACAGTCATTTATTTTCATTTTTTTTTTTTTTTTTCCTTCTGTGGAGTTTTGCACTGCTACGAAACAGTAGGTGGCCCTGACTCATTTCAGGTCACATCTGTCGATTCGTAGTGTTTCGTTATTTTCAAGGCATTCCTAGCACGTTGAAAATGCTTAAGGAAGCACGTTTGTCGCAAAAGAAAGGTAGTATGAAAAGAGGGCTGGCAGGGATAGCGGCGTAAAAAGGAGAAAATGAAGGGGAGCCAACAGCACCTTTTTTTTTTTTTTTTTTTTTAAACGTATATAAACTTTTATTTACAATTTTTAACAATTACATATCTTTACATGAAATTGTATATTTTCTCGTTTTCAGTTCTGATTGTTCTTTTAGTAGTCTCTTGGCTTAGTTACAACACTTTTATTCACTGAGTGTCCTTTATATAAGTTTTTCCCTTCAATGTTTATGGTTTTTTATACATAAAAAAGAAACTGCATTACTTTGATTTTTTTTATAAATTGAATTTAAATTAATTTTAAGTTTTTTTTTTTTTTTTCCCCCGTATGGTATTTGAATACACCTATTTTGGCATGTTCGCTATGTGTTTGCCAAAGGCTAAAGGAGAATATGGGCCAGAACATCTATGTGCATAAATGATGAATGGGGAAGTTATTTAGTGTACTGTGTGAGAGTGGACGCAACAGTTCCACGGAAAATTTGGGGCAGAGAAAGTCTAAAGTTAGAATTTTTGTAAATCGCAAAGGGGTATGCAACGTTTTGGCACATGATGCGCCGAACTTTATAAATGTATATAACTATATCTATACACACGGATACATCAAAGGAATAAACACAGACAAACACAAAAAAAACCTACAAAACAACAACAAAAAAAATGATTATAGAAGAGAGAGAGAGAGACAGAGAGAGAGAGAGAGAGAGAGAGAGAGAGAGAGAGGGGAAAAAAAAACGTACCTTGAATGGAGATGGCGAGAGTACACATTAATTACATGAAATACACTGTTTGACATTTCGCTGTTACCTTGGAACACGTCTTGTATCCTTTGCACTAAATTAAAAACTGATCATTTCCTTTTGCCTGCTTTATTTGGCTATTGGGCACTGGACACTGTATGGCTATGATTGGCACACGTCACTCTCACTTTGGCACTGCTACACGTACCCACTTTCACTCTGCGCGCATTTTCACAACACTTTCGCAATGCACCACTCTTGCCGTCGGGGCTTTGGAGGGATTGGTGGGCGAAGTCCTCAGCGACTGGGGTGTGGGTGTTGTGGGAGGGCGTCGGTCACGTCGTGTTGAAGGCGTCTCGGAAGGCGGCGTCCAGCGGGACCTGCAGGAAGTTCTGGAAGGTCTCTCGGTACTTGGAGCGTTGTTTGGCCCTCCTGTGTTCCTCCCACAGGTCCGTGAGGAACTGCGCCTTGTCGGTCTGCCGTTTCGTGACGATGGCGTGTGCCGTCATGGCGATGATCCACATTGTGGCCAGGCGTTTCGCTTTGGGGAAAGGCTTCGCGTCCGGGACAGTGACAGCTGAGACATGTATCGCCCTCTCGTCGGTTCTGTTGATGTGGGCGATCATTTTTCTCGCTGCCGCCCATATTTCCCCGCTCTCTCTGCAGCCAAAACGATGCTCGATGGTGTCGGTCTGGTTGCAGAGCTCGCAGTTTGGGGATTCCCGCATTTTTATGCGTGCCAGTTTTTCGTTTGTCGGCACTGTTTTGTGGATGATTTTATACCACGTGTCCCTGGCGTGCTCAGGAAGTGTCCGTTCCGAGACATTCTTCCAGACCTGTGGCCAGTCATGGTCTGGAAAACTCGTCTCTATTTTGGACTTTCTTGCCTTCCCCCTCAGAGCGCTGTAGATGTTCCTCGCCGTTCTTTGCTGTGGGTTGGCAACGACCGCGGTGATGTAACTCTTGTCGATTGCCATCTGTTTTATGTGCCGCAACTTGAATGGTATGTTCGTAGTGTCTACAGGAGCCTCTTCAGATTCAGGTTTATATTGGTTTATCAGGCTGGACGTTATACTGTTGTTGTTCTGGTTTGCCATTTTCATCGCACGGTGTAGAAGCAGTGCCGCGCATTTCGTCTTAACGTCAGTCAGACCAAGTCCGCCTTCGTCCCTTGACAGGAAACACGTCGCCTGGGAGACCTTGAAGATTTCCCGCCTCCACAGCAAGTAGTACGCCGCACTTCCTATCGCTCGCGCAATTTCCGTCGGAGCACATAGTATTTGCGCCATGTACCACGCTTTCGACAGGATTGTTTCGTTTACTAACTGCACTCTTTGGCTCAGCGTCAGGTTCCGGTTCGCGTGTATCCTCACGAGCCCTCTCGTTGTGTTCAAGACGCTGCGCCAGTTTTGTGCTGCCATTTTCAAAGGGCACTGCTGTAGTTCCACTCCGAGTGCCCTATGGTTGTTTGTCACTCGGTACCACTGTCTCGCTGGTCGCAGTCTGCCGTTGCCTATTGGTAGTAGCACTGTCTTCGTCGGATTCGTTTTGGCACCTGAAGCCTTTTCGAAGGATTCCATGATAGGCTGGATTATTCCTAGTTCTTCTTCGTTTTGGATGAATATGCCCATGTCGTCAGCATAGGCCGTGCATACGATGTTTGTTGCACCCATTGTGTATCCTCCGATTTCGGCTGTTAGTTTTCGTAGTAGTGGGTCGAGGGCTATTGTGAAAAGTGCCATCGATAATGGACATCCTTGCCTGACGGATCTTCCCAGTCTTATTGACTTGGAAGTCCATCCGTTTACTGTTATTTTTGAGGTGGCATTTGTAATGACGTTCTTGATTGTTCTTCCGAATTTTGGTCCGAATCCGAGGCGTGCGAGCACCCGGTGTTCCCAGGCGGTCACCCATCCAAGTACTAACCGGGCCCGATGTTGCTTAACTTCGGTGATCGGACGAGAACCGGTGTATTCAACATGGTATGGCCGTTGGCGCCCTTATACTGTAGCCGCACGACAGAAGACGCCTCTGCCTCTTCTCCCAACACACACAATCGCAGTTTTCGGTGACACATTTGACGCAGAGCACGTCCTTCCGCAACAGCTGGAGCCTCGAAGGCGGCGCCGAGTGCGCGTCCGGCGTCTCAGAGGCGTCTGCCGGACTGGCGGGCGCGCCGCGCCGCCACTTGCGTGAGACACGCGGCTGCTCGGTGCGCCGCCCGTCATTCGTTTCGCTTGGTGCGTGCGGCGTCCGACACTCGCGGGCGACGCATCTTGTTCCCGTTATCCGGCGGGGGGCTGTGCGGGGTGTAGCAGTGTCCTGCTGGAGGGCGCCCCCGGCAGCTTCCTCACCTGACACACGCCGCGCGGCTCGCGTCCAGGTATTTGCGTGATCTGTGCAGTGCATTCGCACCTCTCCCCTTCCGTCCCGACTTGTCCCGACTTTGCTCGACTGCCGCTCGCTGCCGCTCGGGTCGTGGCCCATATGACAGCACAAGCACGAGAAACATCTGCGAGACGGCCGTGGGCCTAACGGGCGTGTCCGAGACGCCGTTTGCGGCCAGTAGACCTGTGCAAAGGTGCGAAAACAGGGACACAAGGCACAGGAGGGTCGCCAAAGCATCCTTCTCTTCTAGCGACGAAAGATACATTTTTGTTTACAAGTTTGCAGTCGTACGCTGCTACAAAACAATAAGCAGCCCTGACGTATTTCAGAACATATCTGTCGGTTCATACCGTTTTGTTATCTTCAGGCACTTTTAAGAAATCTTCCTTGGCACATTCTTCTTCCAACTGAGGCCATTCATATCGTATGTTATGTTTATTACAGTCATTTATTTTCATTTTTTTTTTTTTTTTTTTCCTTCTGTGGAGTTTTGCACTGCTACGAAACAGTAGGTGGCCCTGACTCATTTCAGGTCACATCTGTCGATTCGTAGTGTTTCGTTATTTTCAAGGCATTCCTAGCACGTTGAAAATGCTTAAGGAAGCACGTTTGTCGCAAAAGAAAGGTAGTATGAAAAGAGGGCTGGCAGGGATAGCGGCGTAAAAAGGAGAAAATGAAGGGGAGCCAACAGCACCTTTTTTTTTTTTTTTTTTTTTAAACGTATATAAACTTTTATTTACAATTTTTAACAATTACATATCTTTACATGAAATTGTATATTTTCTCGTTTTCAGTTCTGATTGTTCTTTTAGTAGTCTCTTGGCTTAGTTACAACACTTTTATTCACTGAGTGTCCTTTATATAAGTTTTTCCCTTCAATGTTTATGGTTTTTTATACATAAAAAAGAAACTGCATTACTTTGATTTTTTTTATAAATTGAATTTAAATTAATTTTAAGTTTTTTTTTTTTTTTTCCCCCGTATGGTATTTGAATACACCTATTTTGGCATGTTCGCTATGTGTTTGCCAAAGGCTAAAGGAGAATATGGGCCAGAACATCTATGTGCATAAATGATGAATGGGGAAGTTATTTAGTGTACTGTGTGAGAGTGGACGCAACAGTTCCACGGAAAATTTGGGGCAGAGAAAGTCTAAAGTTAGAATTTTTGTAAATCGCAAAGGGGTATGCAACGTTTTGGCACATGATGCGCCGAACTTTATAAATGTATATAACTATATCTATACACACGGATACATCAAAGGAATAAACACAGACAAACACAAAAAAAACCTACAAAACAACAACAAAAAAAATGATTATAGAAGAGAGAGAGAGAGACAGAGAGAGAGAGAGAGAGAGAGAGAGAGAGAGGGGAAAAAAAAACGTACCTTGAATGGAGATGGCGAGAGTACACATTAATTACATGAAATACACTGTTTGACATTTCGCTGTTACCTTGGAACACGTCTTGTATCCTTTGCACTAAATTAAAAACTGATCATTTCCTTTTGCCTGCTTTATTTGGCTATTGGGCACTGGACACTGTATGGCTATGATTGGCACACGTCACTCTCACTTTGGCACTGCTACACGTACCCACTTTCACTCTGCGCGCATTTTCACAACACTTTCGCAATGCACCACTCTTGCCGTCGGGGCTTTGGAGGGATTGGTGGGCGAAGTCCTCAGCGACTGGGGTGTGGGTGTTGTGGGAGGGCGTCGGTCACGTCGTGTTGAAGGCGTCTCGGAAGGCGGCGTCCAGCGGGACCTGCAGGAAGTTCTGGAAGGTCTCTCGGTACTTGGAGCGTTGTTTGGCCCTCCTGTGTTCCTCCCACAGGTCCGTGAGGAACTGCGCCTTGTCGGTCTGCCGTTTCGTGACGATGGCGTGTGCCGTCATGGCGATGATCCACATTGTGGCCAGGCGTTTCGCTTTGGGGAAAGGCTTCGCGTCCGGGACAGTGACAGCTGAGACATGTATCGCCCTCTCGTCGGTTCTGTTGATGTGGGCGATCATTTTTCTCGCTGCCGCCCATATTTCCCCGCTCTCTCTGCAGCCAAAACGATGCTCGATGGTGTCGGTCTGGTTGCAGAGCTCGCAGTTTGGGGATTCCCGCATTTTTATGCGTGCCAGTTTTTCGTTTGTCGGCACTGTTTTGTGGATGATTTTATACCACGTGTCCCTGGCGTGCTCAGGAAGTGTCCGTTCCGAGACATTCTTCCAGACCTGTGGCCAGTCATGGTCTGGAAAACTCGTCTCTATTTTGGACTTTCTTGCCTTCCCCCTCAGAGCGCTGTAGATGTTCCTCGCCGTTCTTTGCTGTGGGTTGGCAACGACCGCGGTGATGTAACTCTTGTCGATTGCCATCTGTTTTATGTGCCGCAACTTGAATGGTATGTTCGTAGTGTCTACAGGAGCCTCTTCAGATTCAGGTTTATATTGGTTTATCAGGCTGGACGTTATACTGTTGTTGTTCTGGTTTGCCATTTTCATCGCACGGTGTAGAAGCAGTGCCGCGCATTTCGTCTTAACGTCAGTCAGACCAAGTCCGCCTTCGTCCCTTGACAGGAAACACGTCGCCTGGGAGACCTTGAAGATTTCCCGCCTCCACAGCAAGTAGTACGCCGCACTTCCTATCGCTCGCGCAATTTCCGTCGGAGCACATAGTATTTGCGCCATGTACCACGCTTTCGACAGGATTGTTTCGTTTACTAACTGCACTCTTTGGCTCAGCGTCAGGTTCCGGTTCGCGTGTATCCTCACGAGCCCTCTCGTTGTGTTCAAGACGCTGCGCCAGTTTTGTGCTGCCATTTTCAAAGGGCACTGCTGTAGTTCCACTCCGAGTGCCCTATGGTTGTTTGTCACTCGGTACCACTGTCTCGCTGGTCGCAGTCTGCCGTTGCCTATTGGTAGTAGCACTGTCTTCGTCGGATTCGTTTTGGCACCTGAAGCCTTTTCGAAGGATTCCATGATAGGCTGGATTATTCCTAGTTCTTCTTCGTTTTGGATGAATATGCCCATGTCGTCAGCATAGGCCGTGCATACGATGTTTGTTGCACCCATTGTGTATCCTCCGATTTCGGCTGTTAGTTTTCGTAGTAGTGGGTCGAGGGCTATTGTGAAAAGTGCCATCGATAATGGACATCCTTGCCTGACGGATCTTCCCAGTCTTATTGACTTGGAAGTCCATCCGTTTACTGTTATTTTTGAGGTGGCATTTGTAATGACGTTCTTGATTGTTCTTCCGAATTTTGGTCCGAATCCGAGGCGTGCGAGCACCCGGTGTTCCCAGGCGGTCACCCATCCAAGTACTAACCGGGCCCGATGTTGCTTAACTTCGGTGATCGGACGAGAACCGGTGTATTCAACATGGTATGGCCGTTGGCGCCCTTATACTGTAGCCGCACGACAGAAGACGCCTCTGCCTCTTCTCCCAACACACACAATCGCAGTTTTCGGTGACACATTTGACGCAGAGCACGTCCTTCCGCAACAGCTGGAGCCTCGAAGGCGGCGCCGAGTGCGCGTCCGGCGTCTCAGAGGCGTCTGCCGGACTGGCGGGCGCGCCGCGCCGCCACTTGCGTGAGACACGCGGCTGCTCGGTGCGCCGCCCGTCATTCGTTTCGCTTGGTGCGTGCGGCGTCCGACACTCGCGGGCGACGCATCTTGTTCCCGTTATCCGGCGGGGGGCTGTGCGGGGTGTAGCAGTGTCCTGCTGGAGGGCGCCCCCGGCAGCTTCCTCACCTGACACACGCCGCGCGGCTCGCGTCCAGGTATTTGCGTGATCTGTGCAGTGCATTCGCACCTCTCCCCTTCCGTCCCGACTTGTCCCGACTTTGCTCGACTGCCGCTCGCTGCCGCTCGGGTCGTGGCCCATATGACAGCACAAGCACGAGAAACATCTGCGAGACGGCCGTGGGCCTAACGGGCGTGTCCGAGACGCCGTTTGCGGCCAGTAGACCTGTGCAAAGGTGCGAAAACAGGGACACAAGGCACAGGAGGGTCGCCAAAGCATCCTTCTCTTCTAGCGACGAAAGATACATTTTTGTTTACAAGTTTGCAGTCGTACGCTGCTACAAAACAATAAGCAGCCCTGACGTATTTCAGAACATATCTGTCGGTTCATACCGTTTTGTTATCTTCAGGCACTTTTAAGAAATCTTCCTTGGCACATTCTTCTTCCAACTGAGGCCATTCATATCGTATGTTATGTTTATTACAGTCATTTATTTTCATTTTTTTTTTTTTTTTCCTTCAGTGGAGTTTTGCACTGCTACGAAACAGTAGGTGGCCCTGACTCATTTCAGGTCACATCTGTCGATTCGTAGTGTTTCGTTATTTTCAAGGCATTCCTAGCACGTTGAAAATGCTTAAGGAAGCACGTTTGTCGCAAAAGAAAGGTAGTATGAAAAGAGGGCTGGCAGGGATAGCGGCGTAAAAAGGAGAAAATGAAGGGGAGCCAACAGCACCTTTTTTTTTTTTTTTTTAAACGTATATAAACTTTTATTTACAATTTTTAACAATTACATATCTTTACATGAAATTGTATATTTTCTCGTTTTCAGTTCTGATTGTTCTTTTAGTAGTCTCTTGGCTTAGTTACAACACTTTTATTCACTGAGTGTCCTTTATATAAGTTTTTCCCTTCAATGTTTATGGTTTTTTATACATAAAAAAGAAACTGCATTACTTTGATTTTTTTTATAAATTGAATTTAAATTAATTTTAAGTTTTGTTTTTTTTTTTCCCCCGTATGGTATTTGA
The DNA here is from genome assembly GCF_021461385.2 of Schistocerca piceifrons. Taxonomy (NCBI): domain Eukaryota; kingdom Metazoa; phylum Arthropoda; class Insecta; order Orthoptera; family Acrididae; genus Schistocerca; species Schistocerca piceifrons. Next base: position 187,349,196 of record NC_060143.1, on the reverse strand, counting down.
ATACACCTATTTTGGCATGTTCGCTATGTGTTTGCCAAAGGCTAAAGGAGAATATGGGCCAGAACATCTATGTGCATAAATGATGAATGGGGAAGTTATTTAGTGTACTGTGTGAGAGTGGACGCAACAGTTCCACGGAAAATTTGGGGCAGAGAAAGTCTAAAGTTAGAATTTTTGTAAATCGCAAAGGGGTATGCAACGTTTTGGCACATGATGCGCCGAACTTTATAAATGTATATAACTATATCTATACACACGGATACATCAAAGGAATAAACACAGACAAACACAAAAAAAACCTACAAAACAACAACAAAAAAAATGATTATAGAAGAGAGAGAGAGAGACAGAGAGAGAGAGAGAGAGAGAGAGAGAGAGAGAGAGGGGAAAAAAAAATGTACCTTGAATGGAGATGGCGAGAGTACACATTAATTACATGAAATACACTGTTTGACATTTCGCTGTTACCTTGGAACACGTCTTGTATCCTTTGCACTAAATTAAAAACTGATCATTTCCTTTTGCCTGCTTTATTTGGCTATTGGGCACTGGACACTGTATGGCTATGATTGGCACACGTCACTCTCACTTTGGCACTGCTACACGTACCCACTTTCACTCTGCGCGCATTTTCACAACACTTTCGCAATGCACCACTCTTGCCGTCGGGGCTTTGGAGGGATTGGTGGGCGAAGTCCTCAGCGACTGGGGTGTGGGTGTTGTGGGAGGGCGTCGGTCACGTCGTGTTGAAGGCGTCTCGGAAGGCGGCGTCCAGCGGGACCTGCAGGAAGTTCTGGAAGGTCTCTCGGTACTTGGAGCGTTGTTTGGCCCTCCTGTGTTCCTCCCACAGGTCCGTGAGGAACTGCGCCTTGTCGGTCTGCCGTTTCGTGACGATGGCGTGTGCCGTCATGGCGATGATCCACATTGTGGCCAGGCGTTTCGCTTTGGGGAAAGGCTTCGCGTCCGGGACAGTGACAGCTGAGACATGTATCGCCCTCTCGTCGGTTCTGTTGATGTGGGCGATCATTTTTCTCGCTGCCGCCCATATTTCCCCGCTCTCTCTGCAGCCAAAACGATGCTCGATGGTGTCGGTCTGGTTGCAGAGCTCGCAGTTTGGGGATTCCCGCATTTTTATGCGTGCCAGTTTTTCGTTTGTCGGCACTGTTTTGTGGATGATTTTATACCACGTGTCCCTGGCGTGCTCAGGAAGTGTCCGTTCCGAGACATTCTTCCAGACCTGTGGCCAGTCATGGTCTGGAAAACTCGTCTCTATTTTGGACTTTCTTGCCTTCCCCCTCAGAGCGCTGTAGATGTTCCTCGCCGTTCTTTGCTGTGGGTTGGCAACGACCGCGGTGATGTAACTCTTGTCGATTGCCATCTGTTTTATGTGCCGCAACTTGAATGGTATGTTCGTAGTGTCTACAGGAGCCTCTTCAGATTCAGGTTTATATTGGTTTATCAGGCTGGACGTTATACTGTTGTTGTTCTGGTTTGCCATTTTCATCGCACGGTGTAGAAGCAGTGCCGCGCATTTCGTCTTAACGTCAGTCAGACCAAGTCCGCCTTCGTCCCTTGACAGGAAACACGTCGCCTGGGAGACCTTGAAGATTTCCCGCCTCCACAGCAAGTAGTACGCCGCACTTCCTATCGCTCGCGCAATTTCCGTCGGAGCACATAGTATTTGCGCCATGTACCACGCTTTCGACAGGATTGTTTCGTTTACTAACTGCACTCTTTGGCTCAGCGTCAGGTTCCGGTTCGCGTGTATCCTCACGAGCCCTCTCGTTGTGTTCAAGACGCTGCGCCAGTTTTGTGCTGCCATTTTCAAAGGGCACTGCTGTAGTTCCACTCCGAGTGCCCTATGGTTGTTTGTCACTCGGTACCACTGTCTCGCTGGTCGCAGTCTGCCGTTGCCTATTGGTAGTAGCACTGTCTTCGTCGGATTCGTTTTGGCACCTGAAGCCTTTTCGAAGGATTCCATGATAGGCTGGATTATTCCTAGTTCTTCTTCGTTTTGGATGAATATGCCCATGTCGTCAGCATAGGCCGTGCATACGATGTTTGTTGCACCCATTGTGTATCCTCCGATTTCGGCTGTTAGTTTTCGTAGTAGTGGGTCGAGGGCTATTGTGAAAAGTGCCATCGATAATGGACATCCTTGCCTGACGGATCTTCCCAGTCTTATTGACTTGGAAGTCCATCCGTTTACTGTTATTTTTGAGGTGGCATTTGTAATGACGTTCTTGATTGTTCTTCCGAATTTTGGTCCGAATCCGAGGCGTGCGAGCACCCGGTGTTCCCAGGCGGTCACCCATCCAAGTACTAACCGGGCCCGATGTTGCTTAACTTCGGTGATCGGACGAGAACCGGTGTATTCAACATGGTATGGCCGTTGGCGCCCTTATACTGTAGCCGCACGACAGAAGACGCCTCTGCCTCTTCTCCCAACACACACAATCGCAGTTTTCGGTGACACATTTGACGCAGAGCACGTCCTTCCGCAACAGCTGGAGCCTCGAAGGCGGCGCCGAGTGCGCGTCCGGCGTCTCAGAGGCGTCTGCCGGACTGGCGGGCGCGCCGCGCCGCCACTTGCGTGAGACACGCGGCTGCTCGGTGCGCCGCCCGTCATTCGTTTCGCTTGGTGCGTGCGGCGTCCGACACTCGCGGGCGACGCATCTTGTTCCCGTTATCCGGCGGGGGGCTGTGCGGGGTGTAGCAGTGTCCTGCTGGAGGGCGCCCCCGGCAGCTTCCTCACCTGACACACGCCGCGCGGCTCGCGTCCAGGTATTTGCGTGATCTGTGCAGTGCATTCGCACCTCTCCCCTTCCGTCCCGACTTGTCCCGACTTGTCCCGACTGCCGCTCGCTGCCGCTCGGGTCGTGGCCCATATGACAGCACAAGCACGAGAAACATCTGCGAGACGGCCGTGGGCCTAACGGGCGTGTCCGAGACGCCGTTTGCGGCCAGTAGACCTGTGCAAAGGTGCGAAAACAGGGACACAAGGCACAGGAGGGTCGCCAAAGCATCCTTCTCTTCTAGCGACGAAAGATACATTTTTGTTTACAAGTTTGCAGTCGTACGCTGCTACAAAACAATAAGCAGCCCTGACGTATTTCAGAACATATCTGTCGGTTCATACCGTTTTGTTATCTTCAGGCACTTTTAAGAAATCTTCCTTGGCACATTCTTCTTCCAACTGAGGCCATTCATATCGTATGTTATGTTTATTACAGTCATTTATTTTCATTTTTTTTTTTTTTTTCCTTCTGTGGAGTTTTGCACTGCTACGAAACAGTAGGTGGCCCTGACTCATTTCAGGTCACATCTGTCGATTCGTAGTGTTTCGTTATTTTCAAGGCATTCCTAGCACGTTGAAAATGCTTAAGGAAGCACGTATGTCGCAAAAGAAAGGTAGTATGAAAAGAGGGCTGGCAGGGATAGCGGCGTAAAAAGGAGAAAATGAAGGGGAGCCAACAGCACCTTTTTTTTTTTTTTTTTTTTAAACGTATATAAACTTTTATTTACAATTTTTAACAATTACATATCTTTACATGAAATTGTATATTTTCTCGTTTTCAGTTCTGATTGTTCTTTTAGTAGTCTCTTGGCTTAGTTACAACACTTTTATTCACTGAGTGTCCTTTATATAAGTTTTTCCCTTCAATGTTTATGGTTTTTTATACATAAAAAAGAAACTGCATTACTTTGATTTTTTTTATAAATTGAATTTAAATTAATTTTAAGTTTTTTTTTTTTTTTCCCCCGTATGGTATTTGAATACACCTATTTTGGCATGTTCGCTATGTGTTTGCCAAAGGCTAAAGGAGAATATGGGCCAGAACATCTATGTGCATAAATGATGAATGGGGAAGTTATTTAGTGTACTGTGTGAGAGTGGACGCAACAGTTCCACGGAAAATTTGGGGCAGAGAAAGTCTAAAGTTAGAATTTTTGTAAATCGCAAAGGGGTATGCAACGTTTTGGCACATGATGCGCCGAACTTTATAAATGTATATAACTATATCTATACACACGGATACATCAAAGGAATAAACACAGACAAACACAAAAAAAACCTACAAAACAACAACAAAAAAAATGATTATAGAAGAGAGAGAGAGAGACAGAGAGAGAGAGAGAGAGAGAGAGAGAGAGGGGAAAAAAAAACGTACCTTGAATGGAGATGGCGAGAGTACACATTAATTACATGAAATACACTGTTTGACATTTCGCTGTTACCTTGGAACACGTCTTGTATCCTTTGCACTAAATTAAAAACTGATCATTTCCTTTTGCCTGCTTTATTTGGCTATTGGGCACTGGACACTGTATGGCTATGATTGGCACACGTCACTCTCACTTTGGCACTGCTACACGTACCCACTTTCACTCTGCGCGCATTTTCACAACACTTTCGCAATGCACCACTCTTGCCGTCGGGGCTTTGGAGGGATTGGTGGGCGAAGTCCTCAGCGACTGGGGTGTGGGTGTTGTGGGAGGGCGTCGGTCACGTCGTGTTGAAGGCGTCTCGGAAGGCGGCGTCCAGCGGGACCTGCAGGAAGTTCTGGAAGGTCTCTCGGTACTTGGAGCGTTGTTTGGCCCTCCTGTGTTCCTCCCACAGGTCCGTGAGGAACTGCGCCTTGTCGGTCTGCCGTTTCGTGACGATGGCGTGTGCCGTCATGGCGATGATCCACATTGTGGCCAGGCGTTTCGCTTTGGGGAAAGGCTTCGCGTCCGGGACAGTGACAGCTGAGACATGTATCGCCCTCTCGTCGGTTCTGTTGATGTGGGCGATCATTTTTCTCGCTGCCGCCCATATTTCCCCGCTCTCTCTGCAGCCAAAACGATGCTCGATGGTGTCGGTCTGGTTGCAGAGCTCGCAGTTTGGGGATTCCCGCATTTTTATGCGTGCCAGTTTTTCGTTTGTCGGCACTGTTTTGTGGATGATTTTATACCACGTGTCCCTGGCGTGCTCAGGAAGTGTCCGTTCCGAGACATTCTTCCAGACCTGTGGCCAGTCATGGTCTGGAAAACTCGTCTCTATTTTGGACTTTCTTGCCTTCCCCCTCAGAGCGCTGTAGATGTTCCTCGCCGTTCTTTGCTGTGGGTTGGCAACGACCGCGGTGATGTAACTCTTGTCGATTGCCATCTGTTTTATGTGCCGCAACTTGAATGGTATGTTCGTAGTGTCTACAGGAGCCTCTTCAGATTCAGGTTTATATTGGTTTATCAGGCTGGACGTTATACTGTTGTTGTTCTGGTTTGCCATTTTCATCGCACGGTGTAGAAGCAGTGCCGCGCATTTCGTCTTAACGTCAGTCAGACCAAGTCCGCCTTCGTCCCTTGACAGGAAACACGTCGCCTGGGAGACCTTGAAGATTTCCCGCCTCCACAGCAAGTAGTACGCCGCACTTCCTATCGCTCGCGCAATTTCCGTCGGAGCACATAGTATTTGCGCCATGTACCACGCTTTCGACAGGATTGTTTCGTTTACTAACTGCACTCTTTGGCTCAGCGTCAGGTTCCGGTTCGCGTGTATCCTCACGAGCCCTCTCGTTGTGTTCAAGACGCTGCGCCAGTTTTGTGCTGCCATTTTCAAAGGGCACTGCTGTAGTTCCACTCCGAGTGCCCTATGGTTGTTTGTCACTCGGTACCACTGTCTCGCTGGTCGCAGTCTGCCGTTGCCTATTGGTAGTAGCACTGTCTTCGTCGGATTCGTTTTGGCACCTGAAGCCTTTTCGAAGGATTCCATGATAGGCTGGATTATTCCTAGTTCTTCTTCGTTTTGGATGAATATGCCCATGTCGTCAGCATAGGCCGTGCATACGATGTTTGTTGCACCCATTGTGTATCCTCCGATTTCGGCTGTTAGTTTTCGTAGTAGTGGGTCGAGGGCTATTGTGAAAAGTGCCATCGATAATGGACATCCTTGCCTGACGGATCTTCCCAGTCTTATTGACTTGGAAGTCCATCCGTTTACTGTTATTTTTGAGGTGGCATTTGTAATGACGTTCTTGATTGTTCTTCCGAATTTTGGTCCGAATCCGAGGCGTGCGAGCACCCGGTGTTCCCAGGCGGTCACCCATCCAAGTACTAACCGGGCCCGATGTTGCTTAACTTCGGTGATCGGACGAGAACCGGTGTATTCAACATGGTATGGCCGTTGGCGCCCTTATACTGTAGCCGCACGACAGAAGACGCCTCTGCCTCTTCTCCCAACACACACAATCGCAGTTTTCGGTGACACATTTGACGCAGAGCACGTCCTTCCGCAACAGCTGGAGCCTCGAAGGCGGCGCCGAGTGCGCGTCCGGCGTCTCAGAGGCGTCTGCCGGACTGGCGGGCGCGCCGCGCCGCCACTTGCGTGAGACACGCGGCTGCTCGGTGCGCCGCCCGTCATTCGTTTCGCTTGGTGCGTGCGGCGTCCGACACTCGCGGGCGACGCATCTTGTTCCCGTTATCCGGCGGGGGGCTGTGCGGGGTGTAGCAGTGTCCTGCTGGAGGGCGCCCCCGGCAGCTTCCTCACCTGACACACGCCGCGCGGCTCGCGTCCAGGTATTTGCGTGATCTGTGCAGTGCATTCGCACCTCTCCCCTTCCGTCCCGACTTGTCCCGACTTTGCTCGACTGCCGCTCGCTGCCGCTCGGGTCGTGGCCCATATGACAGCACAAGCACGAGAAACATCTGCGAGACGGCCGTGGGCCTAACGGGCGTGTCCGAGACGCCGTTTGCGGCCAGTAGACCTGTGCAAAGGTGCGAAAACAGGGACACAAGGCACAGGAGGGTCGCCAAAGCATCCTTCTCTTCTAGCGACGAAAGATACATTTTTGTTTACAAGTTTGCAGTCGTACGCTGCTACAAAACAATAAGCAGCCCTGACGTATTTCAGAACATATCTGTCGGTTCATACCGTTTTGTTATCTTCAGGCACTTTTAAGAAATCTTCCTTGGCACATTCTTCTTCCAACTGAGGCCATTCATATCGTATGTTATGTTTATTACAGTCATTTATTTTCATTTTTTTTTTTTTTTTTTCCTTCTGTGGAGTTTTGCACTGCTACGAAACAGTAGGTGGCCCTGACTCATTTCAGGTCACATCTGTCGATTCGTAGTGTTTCGTTATTTTCAAGGCATTCCTAGCACGTTGAAAATGCTTAAGGAAGCACGTTTGTCGCAAAAGAAAGGTAGTATGAAAAGAGGGCTGGCAGGGATAGCGGCGTAAAAAGGAGAAAATGAAGGGGAGCCAACAGCACCTTTTTTTTTTTTTTTTTTTTAAACGTATATAAACTTTTATTTACAATTTTTAACAATTACATATCTTTACATGAAATTGTATATTTTCTCGTTTTCAGTTCTGATTGTTCTTTTAGTAGTCTCTTGGCTTAGTTACAACACTTTTATTCACTGAGTGTCCTTTATATAAGTTTTTCCCTTCAATGTTTATGGTTTTTTATACATAAAAAAGAAACTGCATTACTTTGATTTTTTTTATAAATTGAATTTAAATTAATTTTAAGTTTTTTTTTTTTTTTCCCCCGTATGGTATTTGAATACACCTATTTTGGCATGTTCGCTATGTGTTTGCCAAAGGCTAAAGGAGAATATGGGCCAGAACATCTATGTGCATAAATGATGAATGGGGAAGTTATTTAGTGTACTGTGTGAGAGTGGACGCAACAGTTCCACGGAAAATTTGGGGCAGAGAAAGTCTAAAGTTAGAATTTTTGTAAATCGCAAAGGGGTATGCAACGTTTTGGCACATGATGCGCCGAACTTTATAAATGTATATAACTATATCTATACACACGGATACATCAAAGGAATAAACACAGACAAACACAAAAAAAACCTACAAAACAACAACAAAAAAAATGATTATAGAAGAGAGAGAGAGAGACAGAGAGAGAGAGAGAGAGAGAGAGAGAGAGAGAGAGGGGAAAAAAAAACGTACCTTGAATGGAGATGGCGAGAGTACACATTAATTACATGAAATACACTGTTTGACATTTCGCTGTTACCTTGGAACACGTCTTGTATCCTTTGCACTAAATTAAAAACTGATCATTTCCTTTTGCCTGCTTTATTTGGCTATTGGGCACTGGACACTGTATGGCTATGATTGGCACACGTCACTCTCACTTTGGCACTGCTACACGTACCCACTTTCACTCTGCGCGCATTTTCACAACACTTTCGCAATGCACCACTCTTGCCGTCGGGGCTTTGGAGGGATTGGTGGGCGAAGTCCTCAGCGACTGGGGTGTGGGTGTTGTGGGAGGGCGTCGGTCACGTCGTGTTGAAGGCGTCTCGGAAGGCGGCGTCCAGCGGGACCTGCAGGAAGTTCTGGAAGGTCTCTCGGTACTTGGAGCGTTGTTTGGCCCTCCTGTGTTCCTCCCACAGGTCCGTGAGGAACTGCGCCTTGTCGGTCTGCCGTTTCGTGACGATGGCGTGTGCCGTCATGGCGATGATCCACATTGTGGCCAGGCGTTTCGCTTTGGGGAAAGGCTTCGCGTCCGGGACAGTGACAGCTGAGACATGTATCGCCCTCTCGTCGGTTCTGTTGATGTGGGCGATCATTTTTCTCGCTGCCGCCCATATTTCCCCGCTCTCTCTGCAGCCAAAACGATGCTCGATGGTGTCGGTCTGGTTGCAGAGCTCGCAGTTTGGGGATTCCCGCATTTTTATGCGTGCCAGTTTTTCGTTTGTCGGCACTGTTTTGTGGATGATTTTATACCACGTGTCCCTGGCGTGCTCAGGAAGTGTCCGTTCCGAGACATTCTTCCAGACCTGTGGCCAGTCATGGTCTGGAAAACTCGTCTCTATTTTGGACTTTCTTGCCTTCCCCCTCAGAGCGCTGTAGATGTTCCTCGCCGTTCTTTGCTGTGGGTTGGCAACGACCGCGGTGATGTAACTCTTGTCGATTGCCATCTGTTTTATGTGCCGCAACTTGAATGGTATGTTCGTAGTGTCTACAGGAGCCTCTTCAGATTCAGGTTTATATTGGTTTATCAGGCTGGACGTTATACTGTTGTTGTTCTGGTTTGCCATTTTCATCGCACGGTGTAGAAGCAGTGCCGCGCATTTCGTCTTAACGTCAGTCAGACCAAGTCCGCCTTCGTCCCTTGACAGGAAACACGTCGCCTGGGAGACCTTGAAGATTTCCCGCCTCCACAGCAAGTAGTACGCCGCACTTCCTATCGCTCGCGCAATTTCCGTCGGAGCACATAGTATTTGCGCCATGTACCACGCTTTCGACAGGATTGTTTCGTTTACTAACTGCACTCTTTGGCTCAGCGTCAGGTTCCGGTTCGCGTGTATCCTCACGAGCCCTCTCGTTGTGTTCAAGACGCTGCGCCAGTTTTGTGCTGCCATTTTCAAAGGGCACTGCTGTAGTTCCACTCCGAGTGCCCTATGGTTGTTTGTCACTCGGTACCACTGTCTCGCTGGTCGCAGTCTGCCGTTGCCTATTGGTAGTAGCACTGTCTTCGTCGGATTCGTTTTGGCACCTGAAGCCTTTTCGAAGGATTCCATGATAGGCTGGATTATTCCTAGTTCTTCTTCGTTTTGGATGAATATGCCCATGTCGTCAGCATAGGCCGTGCATACGATGTTTGTTGCACCCATTGTGTATCCTCCGATTTCGGCTGTTAGTTTTCGTAGTAGTGGGTCGAGGGCTATTGTGAAAAGTGCCATCGATAATGGACATCCTTGCCTGACGGATCTTCCCAGTCTTATTGACTTGGAAGTCCATCCGTTTACTGTTATTTTTGAGGTGGCATTTGTAATGACGTTCTTGATTGTTCTTCCGAATTTTGGTCCGAATCCGAGGCGTGCGAGCACCCGGTGTTCCCAGGCGGTCACCCATCCAAGTACTAACCGGGCCCGATGTTGCTTAACTTCGGTGATCGGACGAGAACCGGTGTATTCAACATGGTATGGCCGTTGGCGCCCTTATACTGTAGCCGCACGACAGAAGACGCCTCTGCCTCTTCTCCCAACACACACAATCGCAGTTTTCGGTGACACATTTGACGCAGAGCACGTCCTTCCGCAACAGCTGGAGCCTCGAAGGCGGCGCCGAGTGCGCGTCCGGCGTCTCAGAGGCGTCTGCCGGACTGGCGGGCGCGCCGCGCCGCCACTTGCGTGAGACACGCGGCTGCTCGGTGCGCCGCCCGTCATTCGTTTCGCTTGGTGCGTGCGGCGTCCGACACTCGCGGGCGACGCATCTTGTTCCCGTTATCCGGCGGGGGGCTGTGCGGGGTGTAGCAGTGTCCTGCTGGAGGGCGCCCCCGGCAGCTTCCTCACCTGACACACGCCGCGCGGCTCGCGTCCAGGTATTTGCGTGATCTGTGCAGTGCATTCGCACCTCTCCCCTTCCGTCCCGACTTGTCCCGACTTTGCTCGACTGCCGCTCGCTGCCGCTCGGGTCGTGGCCCATATGACAGCACAAGCACGAGAAACATCTGCGAGACGGCCGTGGGCCTAACGGGCGTGTCCGAGACGCCGTTTGCGGCCAGTAGACCTGTGCAAAGGTGCGAAAACAGGGACACAAGGCACAGGAGGGTCGCCAAAGCATCCTTCTCTTCTAGCGACGAAAGATACATTTTTGTTTACAAGTTTGCAGTCGTACGCTGCTACAAAACAATAAGCAGCCCTGACGTATTTCAGAACATATCTGTCGGTTCATACCGTTTTGTTATCTTCAGGCACTTTTAAGAAATCTTCCTTGGCACATTCTTCTTCCAACTGAGGCCATTCATATCGTATGTTATGTTTATTACAGTCATTTATTTTCATTTTTTTTTTTTTTTTCCTTCAGTGGAGTTTTGCACTGCTACGAAACAGTAGGTGGCCCTGACTCATTTCAGGTCACATCTGTCGATTCGTAGTGTTTCGTTATTTTCAAGGCATTCCTAGCACGTTGAAAATGCTTAAGGAAGCACGTTTGTCGCAAAAGAAAGGTAGTATGAAAAGAGGGCTGGCAGGGATAGCGGCGTAAAAAGGAGAAAATGAAGGGGAGCCAACAGCACCTTTTTTTTTTTTTTTTTAAACGTATATAAACTTTTATTTACAATTTTTAACAATTACATATCTTTACATGAAATTGTATATTTTCTCGTTTTCAGTTCTGATTGTTCTTTTAGTAGTCTCTTGGCTTAGTTACAACACTTTTATTCACTGAGTGTCCTTTATATAAGTTTTTCCCTTCAATGTTTATGGTTTTTTATACATAAAAAAGAAACTGCATTACTTTGATTTTTTTTATAAATTGAATTTAAATTAATTTTAAGTTTTGTTTTTTTTTTTCCCCCGTATGGTATTTGAATACACCTATTTTGGCATGTTCGCTATGTGTTTGCCAAAGGCTAAAGGAGAATATGGGCCAGAACATCTATGTGCATAAATGATGAATGGGGAAGTTATTTAGTGTACTGTGTGAGAGTGGACGCAACAGTTCCACGGAAAATTTGGGGCAGAGAAAGTCTAAAGTTAGAATTTTTGTAAATCGCAAAGGGGTATGCAACGTTTTGGCACATGATGCGCCGAACTTTATAAATGTATATAACTATATCTATACACACGGATACATCAAAGGAATAAACACAGACAAACACAAAAAAAACCTACAAAACAACAACAAAAAAAATGATTATAGAAGAGAGAGAGAGAGACAGAGAGAGAGAGAGAGAGAGAGAGAGAGAGAGAGAGGGGAAAAAAAAACGTACCTTGAATGGAGATGGCGAGAGTACACATTAATTACATGAAATACACTGTTTGACATTTCGCTGTTACCTTGGAACACGTCTTGTATCCTTTGCACTAAATTAAAAACTGATCATTTCCTTTTGCCTGCTTTATTTGGCTATTGGGCACTGGACACTGTATGGCTATGATTGGCACACGTCACTCTCACTTTGGCACTGCTACACGTACCCACTTTCACTCTGCGCGCATTTTCACAACACTTTCGCAATGCACCACTCTTGCCGTCGGGGCTTTGGAGGGATTGGTGGGCGAAGTCCTCAGCGACTGGGGTGTGGGTGTTGTGGGAGGGCGTCGGTCACGTCGTGTTGAAGGCGTCTCGGAAGGCGGCGTCCAGCGGGACCTGCAGGAAGTTCTGGAAGGTCTCTCGGTACTTGGAGCGTTGTTTGGCCCTCCTGTGTTCCTCCCACAGGTCCGTGAGGAACTGCGCCTTGTCGGTCTGCCGTTTCGTGACGATGGCGTGTGCCGTCATGGCGATGATCCACATTGTGGCCAGGCGTTTCGCTTTGGGGAAAGGCTTCGCGTCCGGGACAGTGACAGCTGAGACATGTATCGCCCTCTCGTCGGTTCTGTTGATGTGGGCGATCATTTTTCTCGCTGCCGCCCATATTTCCCCGCTCTCTCTGCAGCCAAAACGATGCTCGATGGTGTCGGTCTGGTTGCAGAGCTCGCAGTTTGGGGATTCCCGCATTTTTATGCGTGCCAGTTTTTCGTTTGTCGGCACTGTTTTGTGGATGATTTTATACCACGTGTCCCTGGCGTGCTCAGGAAGTGTCCGTTCCGAGACATTCTTCCAGACCTGTGGCCAGTCATGGTCTGGAAAACTCGTCTCTATTTTGGACTTTCTTGCCTTCCCCCTCAGAGCGCTGTAGATGTTCCTCGCCGTTCTTTGCTGTGGGTTGGCAACGACCGCGGTGATGTAACTCTTGTCGATTGCCATCTGTTTTATGTGCCGCAACTTGAATGGTATGTTCGTAGTGTCTACAGGAGCCTCTTCAGATTCAGGTTTATATTGGTTTATCAGGCTGGACGTTATACTGTTGTTGTTCTGGTTTGCCATTTTCATCGCACGGTGTAGAAGCAGTGCCGCGCATTTCGTCTTAACGTCAGTCAGACCAAGTCCGCCTTCGTCCCTTGACAGGAAACACGTCGCCTGGGAGACCTTGAAGATTTCCCGCCTCCACAGCAAGTAGTACGCCGCACTTCCTATCGCTCGCGCAATTTCCGTCGGAGCACATAGTATTTGCGCCATGTACCACGCTTTCGACAGGATTGTTTCGTTTACTAACTGCACTCTTTGGCTCAGCGTCAGGTTCCGGTTCGCGTGTATCCTCACGAGCCCTCTCGTTGTGTTCAAGACGCTGCGCCAGTTTTGTGCTGCCATTTTCAAAGGGCACTGCTGTAGTTCCACTCCGAGTGCCCTATGGTTGTTTGTCACTCGGTACCACTGTCTCGCTGGTCGCAGTCTGCCGTTGCCTATTGGTAGTAGCACTGTCTTCGTCGGATTCGTTTTGGCACCTGAAGCCTTTTCGAAGGATTCCATGATAGGCTGGATTATTCCTAGTTCTTCTTCGTTTTGGATGAATATGCCCATGTCGTCAGCATAGGCCGTGCATACGATGTTTGTTGCACCCATTGTGTATCCTCCGATTTCGGCTGTTAGTTTTCGTAGTAGTGGGTCGAGGGCTATTGTGAAAAGTGCCATCGATAATGGACATCCTTGCCTGACGGATCTTCCCAGTCTTATTGACTTGGAAGTCCATCCGTTTACTGTTATTTTTGAGGTGGCATTTGTAATGACGTTCTTGATTGTTCTTCCGAATTTTGGTCCGAATCCGAGGCGTGCGAGCACCCGGTGTTCCCAGGCGGTCACCCATCCAAGTACTAACCGGGCCCGATGTTGCTTAACTTCGGTGATCGGACGAGAACCGGTGTATTCAACATGGTATGGCCGTTGGCGCCCTTATACTGTAGCCGCACGACAGAAGACGCCTCTGCCTCTTCTCCCAACACACACAATCGCAGTTTTCGGTGACACATTTGACGCAGAGCACGTCCTTCCGCAACAGCTGGAGCCTCGAAGGCGGCGCCGAGTGCGCGTCCGGCGTCTCAGAGGCGTCTGCCGGACTGGCGGGCGCGCCGCGCCGCCACTTGCGTGAGACACGCGGCTGCTCGGTGCGCCGCCCGTCATTCGTTTCGCTTGGTGCGTGCGGCGTCCGACACTCGCGGGCGACGCATCTTGTTCCCGTTATCCGGCGGGGGGCTGTGCGGGGTGTAGCAGTGTCCTGCTGGAGGGCGCCCCCGGCAGCTTCCTCACCTGACACACGCCGCGCGGCTCGCGTCCAGGTATTTGCGTGATCTGTGCAGTGCATTCGCACCTCTCCCCTTCCGTCCCGACTTGTCCCGACTTTGCTCGACTGCCGCTCGCTGCCGCTCGGGTCGTGGCCCATATGACAGCACAAGCACGAGAAACATCTGCGAGACGGCCGTGGGCCTAACGGGCGTGTCCGAGACGCCGTTTGCGGCCAGTAGACCTGTGCAAAGGTGCGAAAACAGGGACACAAGGCACAGGAGGGTCGCCAAAGCATCCTTCTCTTCTAGCGACGAAAGATACATTTTTGTTTACAAGTTTGCAGTCGTACGCTGCTACAAAACAATAAGCAGCCCTGACGTATTTCAGAACATATCTGTCGGTTCATACCGTTTTGTTATCTTCAGGCACTTTTAAGAAATCTTCCTTGGCACATTCTTCTTCCAACTGAGGCCATTCATATCGTATGTTATGTTTATTACAGTCATTTATTTTCATTTTTTTTTTTTTTTTTTCCTTCTGTGGAGTTTTGCACTGCTACGAAACAGTAGGTGGCCCTGACTCATTTCAGGTCACATCTGTCGATTCGTAGTGTTTCGTTATTTTCAAGGCATTCCTAGCACGTTGAAAATGCTTAAGGAAGCACGTTTGTCGCAAAAGAAAGGTAGTATGAAAAGAGGGCTGGCAGGGATAGCGGCGTAAAAAGGAGAAAATGAAGGGGAGCCAACAGCACCTTTTTTTTTTTTTTTTTTTTAAACGTATATAAACTTTTATTTACAATTTTTAACAATTACATATCTTTACATGAAATTGTATATTTTCTCGTTTTCAGTTCTGATTGTTCTTTTAGTAGTCTCTTGGCTTAGTTACAACACTTTTATTCACTGAGTGTCCTTTATATAAGTTTTTCCCTTCAATGTTTATGGTTTTTTATACATAAAAAAGAAACTGCATTACTTTGATTTTTTTTATAAATTGAATTTAAATTAATTTTAAGTTTTTTTTTTTTTTTTCCCCCGTATGGTATTTGAATACACCTATTTTGGCATGTTCGCTATGTGTTTGCCAAAGGCTAAAGGAGAATATGGGCCAGAACATCTATGTGCATAAATGATGAATGGGGAAGTTATTTAGTGTACTGTGTGAGAGTGGACGCAACAGTTCCACGGAAAATTTGGGGCAGAGAAAGTCTAAAGTTAGAATTTTTGTAAATCGCAAAGGGGTATGCAACGTTTTGGCACATGATGCGCCGAACTTTATAAATGTATATAACTATATCTATACACACGGATACATCAAAGGAATAAACACAGACAAACACAAAAAAAACCTACAAAACAACAACAAAAAAAATGATTATAGAAGAGAGAGAGAGAGACAGAGAGAGAGAGAGAGAGAGAGAGAGAGAGAGAGAGAGGGGAAAAAAAAACGTACCTTGAATGGAGATGGCGAGAGTACACATTAATTACATGAAATACACTGTTTGACATTTCGCTGTTACCTTGGAACACGTCTTGTATCCTTTGCACTAAATTAAAAACTGATCATTTCCTTTTGCCTGCTTTATTTGGCTATTGGGCACTGGACACTGTATGGCTATGATTGGCACACGTCACTCTCACTTTGGCACTGCTACACGTACCCACTTTCACTCTGCGCGCATTTTCACAACACTTTCGCAATGCACCACTCTTGCCGTCGGGGCTTTGGAGGGATTGGTGGGCGAAGTCCTCAGCGACTGGGGTGTGGGTGTTGTGGGAGGGCGTCGGTCACGTCGTGTTGAAGGCGTCTCGGAAGGCGGCGTCCAGCGGGACCTGCAGGAAGTTCTGGAAGGTCTCTCGGTACTTGGAGCGTTGTTTGGCCCTCCTGTGTTCCTCCCACAGGTCCGTGAGGAACTGCGCCTTGTCGGTCTGCCGTTTCGTGACGATGGCGTGTGCCGTCATGGCGATGATCCACATTGTGGCCAGGCGTTTCGCTTTGGGGAAAGGCTTCGCGTCCGGGACAGTGACAGCTGAGACATGTATCGCCCTCTCGTCGGTTCTGTTGATGTGGGCGATCATTTTTCTCGCTGCCGCCCATATTTCCCCGCTCTCTCTGCAGCCAAAACGATGCTCGATGGTGTCGGTCTGGTTGCAGAGCTCGCAGTTTGGGGATTCCCGCATTTTTATGCGTGCCAGTTTTTCGTTTGTCGGCACTGTTTTGTGGATGATTTTATACCACGTGTCCCTGGCGTGCTCAGGAAGTGTCCGTTCCGAGACATTCTTCCAGACCTGTGGCCAGTCATGGTCTGGAAAACTCGTCTCTATTTTGGACTTTCTTGCCTTCCCCCTCAGAGCGCTGTAGATGTTCCTCGCCGTTCTTTGCTGTGGGTTGGCAACGACCGCGGTGATGTAACTCTTGTCGATTGCCATCTGTTTTATGTGCCGCAACTTGAATGGTATGTTCGTAGTGTCTACAGGAGCCTCTTCAGATTCAGGTTTATATTGGTTTATCAGGCTGGACGTTATACTGTTGTTGTTCTGGTTTGCCATTTTCATCGCACGGTGTAGAAGCAGTGCCGCGCATTTCGTCTTAACGTCAGTCAGACCAAGTCCGCCTTCGTCCCTTGACAGGAAACACGTCGCCTGGGAGACCTTGAAGATTTCCCGCCTCCACAGCAAGTAGTACGCCGCACTTCCTATCGCTCGCGCAATTTCCGTCGGAGCACATAGTATTTGCGCCATGTACCACGCTTTCGACAGGATTGTTTCGTTTACTAACTGCACTCTTTGGCTCAGCGTCAGGTTCCGGTTCGCGTGTATCCTCACGAGCCCTCTCGTTGTGTTCAAGACGCTGCGCCAGTTTTGTGCTGCCATTTTCAAAGGGCACTGCTGTAGTTCCACTCCGAGTGCCCTATGGTTGTTTGTCACTCGGTACCACTGTCTCGCTGGTCGCAGTCTGCCGTTGCCTATTGGTAGTAGCACTGTCTTCGTCGGATTCGTTTTGGCACCTGAAGCCTTTTCGAAGGATTCCATGATAGGCTGGATTATTCCTAGTTCTTCTTCGTTTTGGATGAATATGCCCATGTCGTCAGCATAGGCCGTGCATACGATGTTTGTTGCACCCATTGTGTATCCTCCGATTTCGGCTGTTAGTTTTCGTAGTAGTGGGTCGAGGGCTATTGTGAAAAGTGCCATCGATAATGGACATCCTTGCCTGACGGATCTTCCCAGTCTTATTGACTTGGAAGTCCATCCGTTTACTGTTATTTTTGAGGTGGCATTTGTAATGACGTTCTTGATTGTTCTTCCGAATTTTGGTCCGAATCCGAGGCGTGCGAGCACCCGGTGTTCCCAGGCGGTCACCCATCCAAGTACTAACCGGGCCCGATGTTGCTTAACTTCGGTGATCGGACGAGAACCGGTGTATTCAACATGGTATGGCCGTTGGCGCCCTTATACTGTAGCCGCACGACAGAAGACGCCTCTGCCTCTTCTCCCAACACACACAATCGCAGTTTTCGGTGACACATTTGACGCAGAGCACGTCCTTCCGCAACAGCTGGAGCCTCGAAGGCGGCGCCGAGTGCGCGTCCGGCGTCTCAGAGGCGTCTGCCGGACTGGCGGGCGCGCCGCGCCGCCACTTGCGTGAGACACGCGGCTGCTCGGTGCGCCGCCCGTCATTCGTTTCGCTTGGTGCGTGCGGCGTCCGACACTCGCGGGCGACGCATCTTGTTCCCGTTATCCGGCGGGGGGCTGTGCGGGGTGTAGCAGTGTCCTGCTGGAGGGCGCCCCCGGCAGCTTCCTCACCTGACACACGCCGCGCGGCTCGCGTCCAGGTATTTGCGTGATCTGTGCAGTGCATTCGCACCTCTCCCCTTCCGTCCCGACTTGTCCCGACTTTGCTCGACTGCCGCTCGCTGCCGCTCGGGTCGTGGCCCATATGACAGCACAAGCACGAGAAACATCTGCGAGACGGCCGTGGGCCTAACGGGCGTGTCCGAGACGCCGTTTGCGGCCAGTAGACCTGTGCAAAGGTGCGAAAACAGGGACACAAGGCACAGGAGGGTCGCCAAAGCATCCTTCTCTTCTAGCGACGAAAGATACATTTTTGTTTACAAGTTTGCAGTCGTACGCTGCTACAAAACAATAAGCAGCCCTGACGTATTTCAGAACATATCTGTCGGTTCATACCGTTTTGTTATCTTCAGGCACTTTTAAGAAATCTTCCTTGGCACATTCTTCTTCCAACTGAGGCCATTCATATCGTATGTTATGTTTATTACAGTCATTTATTTTCATTTTTTTTTTTTTTTTTTCCTTCTGTGGAGTTTTGCACTGCTACGAAACAGTAGGTGGCCCTGACTCATTTCAGGTCACATCTGTCGATTCGTAGTGTTTCGTTATTTTCAAGGCATTCCTAGCACGTTGAAAATGCTTAAGGAAGCACGTTTGTCGCAAAAGAAAGGTAGTATGAAAAGAGGGCTGGCAGGGATAGCGGCGTAAAAAGGAGAAAATGAAGGGGAGCCAACAGCACCTTTTTTTTTTTTTTTTTTTTAAACGTATATAAACTTTTATTTACAATTTTTAACAATTACATATCTTTACATGAAATTGTATATTTTCTCGTTTTCAGTTCTGATTGTTCTTTTAGTAGTCTCTTGGCTTAGTTACAACACTTTTATTCACTGAGTGTCCTTTATATAAGTTTTTCCCTTCAATGTTTATGGTTTTTTATACATAAAAAAGAAACTGCATTACTTTGATTTTTTTTATAAATTGAATTTAAATTAATTTTAAGTTTTTTTTTTTTTTTTCCCCCGTATGGTATTTGAATACACCTATTTTGGCATGTTCGCTATGTGTTTGCCAAAGGCTAAAGGAGAATATGGGCCAGAACATCTATGTGCATAAATGATGAATGGGGAAGTTATTTAGTGTACTGTGTGAGAGTGGACGCAACAGTTCCACGGAAAATTTGGGGCAGAGAAAGTCTAAAGTTAGAATTTTTGTAAATCGCAAAGGGGTATGCAACGTTTTGGCACATGATGCGCCGAACTTTATAAATGTATATAACTATATCTATACACACGGATACATCAAAGGAATAAACACAGACAAACACAAAAAAAACCTACAAAACAACAACAAAAAAAATGATTATAGAAGAGAGAGAGAGAGACAGAGAGAGAGAGAGAGAGAGAGAGAGAGAGAGAGAGAGGGGAAAAAAAAACGTACCTTGAATGGAGATGGCGAGAGTACACATTAATTACATGAAATACACTGTTTGACATTTCGCTGTTACCTTGGAACACGTCTTGTATCCTTTGCACTAAATTAAAAACTGATCATTTCCTTTTGCCTGCTTTATTTGGCTATTGGGCACTGGACACTGTATGGCTATGATTGGCACACGTCACTCTCACTTTGGCACTGCTACACGTACCCACTTTCACTCTGCGCGCATTTTCACAACACTTTCGCAATGCACCACTCTTGCCGTCGGGGCTTTGGAGGGATTGGTGGGCGAAGTCCTCAGCGACTGGGGTGTGGGTGTTGTGGGAGGGCGTCGGTCACGTCGTGTTGAAGGCGTCTCGGAAGGCGGCGTCCAGCGGGACCTGCAGGAAGTTCTGGAAGGTCTCTCGGTACTTGGAGCGTTGTTTGGCCCTCCTGTGTTCCTCCCACAGGTCCGTGAGGAACTGCGCCTTGTCGGTCTGCCGTTTCGTGACGATGGCGTGTGCCGTCATGGCGATGATCCACATTGTGGCCAGGCGTTTCGCTTTGGGGAAAGGCTTCGCGTCCGGGACAGTGACAGCTGAGACATGTATCGCCCTCTCGTCGGTTCTGTTGATGTGGGCGATCATTTTTCTCGCTGCCGCCCATATTTCCCCGCTCTCTCTGCAGCCAAAACGATGCTCGATGGTGTCGGTCTGGTTGCAGAGCTCGCAGTTTGGGGATTCCCGCATTTTTATGCGTGCCAGTTTTTCGTTTGTCGGCACTGTTTTGTGGATGATTTTATACCACGTGTCCCTGGCGTGCTCAGGAAGTGTCCGTTCCGAGACATTCTTCCAGACCTGTGGCCAGTCATGGTCTGGAAAACTCGTCTCTATTTTGGACTTTCTTGCCTTCCCCCTCAGAGCGCTGTAGATGTTCCTCGCCGTTCTTTGCTGTGGGTTGGCAACGACCGCGGTGATGTAACTCTTGTCGATTGCCATCTGTTTTATGTGCCGCAACTTGAATGGTATGTTCGTAGTGTCTACAGGAGCCTCTTCAGATTCAGGTTTATATTGGTTTATCAGGCTGGACGTTATACTGTTGTTGTTCTGGTTTGCCATTTTCATCGCACGGTGTAGAAGCAGTGCCGCGCATTTCGTCTTAACGTCAGTCAGACCAAGTCCGCCTTCGTCCCTTGACAGGAAACACGTCGCCTGGGAGACCTTGAAGATTTCCCGCCTCCACAGCAAGTAGTACGCCGCACTTCCTATCGCTCGCGCAATTTCCGTCGGAGCACATAGTATTTGCGCCATGTACCACGCTTTCGACAGGATTGTTTCGTTTACTAACTGCACTCTTTGGCTCAGCGTCAGGTTCCGGTTCGCGTGTATCCTCACGAGCCCTCTCGTTGTGTTCAAGACGCTGCGCCAGTTTTGTGCTGCCATTTTCAAAGGGCACTGCTGTAGTTCCACTCCGAGTGCCCTATGGTTGTTTGTCACTCGGTACCACTGTCTCGCTGGTCGCAGTCTGCCGTTGCCTATTGGTAGTAGCACTGTCTTCGTCGGATTCGTTTTGGCACCTGAAGCCTTTTCGAAGGATTCCATGATAGGCTGGATTATTCCTAGTTCTTCTTCGTTTTGGATGAATATGCCCATGTCGTCAGCATAGGCCGTGCATACGATGTTTGTTGCACCCATTGTGTATCCTCCGATTTCGGCTGTTAGTTTTCGTAGTAGTGGGTCGAGGGCTATTGTGAAAAGTGCCATCGATAATGGACATCCTTGCCTGACGGATCTTCCCAGTCTTATTGACTTGGAAGTCCATCCGTTTACTGTTATTTTTGAGGTGGCATTTGTAATGACGTTCTTGATTGTTCTTCCGAATTTTGGTCCGAATCCGAGGCGTGCGAGCACCCGGTGTTCCCAGGCGGTCACCCATCCAAGTACTAACCGGGCCCGATGTTGCTTAACTTCGGTGATCGGACGAGAACCGGTGTATTCAACATGGTATGGCCGTTGGCGCCCTTATACTGTAGCCGCACGACAGAAGACGCCTCTGCCTCTTCTCCCAACACACACAATCGCAGTTTTCGGTGACACATTTGACGCAGAGCACGTCCTTCCGCAACAGCTGGAGCCTCGAAGGCGGCGCCGAGTGCGCGTCCGGCGTCTCAGAGGCGTCTGCCGGACTGGCGGGCGCGCCGCGCCGCCACTTGCGTGAGACACGCGGCTGCTCGGTGCGCCGCCCGTCATTCGTTTCGCTTGGTGCGTGCGGCGTCCGACACTCGCGGGCGACGCATCTTGTTCCCGTTATCCGGCGGGGGGCTGTGCGGGGTGTAGCAGTGTCCTGCTGGAGGGCGCCCCCGGCAGCTTCCTCACCTGACACACGCCGCGCGGCTCGCGTCCAGGTATTTGCGTGATCTGTGCAGTGCATTCGCACCTCTCCCCTTCCGTCCCGACTTGTCCCGACTTTGCTCGACTGCCGCTCGCTGCCGCTCGGGTCGTGGCCCATATGACAGCACAAGCACGAGAAACATCTGCGAGACGGCCGTGGGCCTAACGGGCGTGTCCGAGACGCCGTTTGCGGCCAGTAGACCTGTGCAAAGGTGCGAAAACAGGGACACAAGGCACAGGAGGGTCGCCAAAGCATCCTTCTCTTCTAGCGACGAAAGATACATTTTTGTTTACAAGTTTGCAGTCGTACGCTGCTACAAAACAATAAGCAGCCCTGACGTATTTCAGAACATATCTGTCGGTTCATACCGTTTTGTTATCTTCAGGCACTTTTAAGAAATCTTCCTTGGCACATTCTTCTTCCAACTGAGGCCATTCATATCGTATGTTATGTTTATTACAGTCATTTATTTTCATTTTTTTTTTTTTTTTCCTTCTGTGGAGTTTTGCACTGCTACGAAACAGTAGGTGGCCCTGACTCATTTCAGGTCACATCTGTCGATTCGTAGTGTTTCGTTATTTTCAAGGCATTCCTAGCACGTTGAAAATGCTTAAGGAAGCACGTTTGTCGCAAAAGAAAGGTAGTATGAAAAGAGGGCTGGCAGGGATAGCGGCGTAAAAAGGAGAAAATGAAGGGGAGCCAACAGCACCTTTTTTTTTTTTTTTTTTTTAAACGTATATAAACTTTTATTTACAATTTTTAACAATTACATATCTTTACATGAAATTGTATATTTTCTCGTTTTCAGTTCTGATTGTTCTTTTAGTAGTCTCTTGGCTTAGTTACAACACTTTTATTCACTGAGTGTCCTTTATATAAGTTTTTCCCTTCAATGTTTATGGTTTTTTATACATAAAAAAGAAACTGCATTACTTTGATTTTTTTTATAAATTGAATTTAAATTAATTTTAAGTTTTTTTTTTTTTTTTCCCCCGTATGGTATTTGAATACACCTATTTTGGCATGTTCGCTATGTGTTTGCCAAAGGCTAAAGGAGAATATGGGCCAGAACATCTATGTGCATAAATGATGAATGGGGAAGTTATTTAGTGTACTGTGTGAGAGTGGACGCAACAGTTCCACGGAAAATTTGGGGCAGAGAAAGTCTAAAGTTAGAATTTTTGTAAATCGCAAAGGGGTATGCAACGTTTTGGCACATGATGCGCCGAACTTTATAAATGTATATAACTATATCTATACACACGGATACATCAAAGGAATAAACACAGACAAACACAAAAAAAACCTACAAAACAACAACAAAAAAAATGATTATAGAAGAGAGAGAGAGAGACAGAGAGAGAGAGAGAGAGAGAGAGAGAGAGGGGAAAAAAAAACGTACCTTGAATGGAGATGGCGAGAGTACACATTAATTACATGAAATACACTGTTTGACATTTCGCTGTTACCTTGGAACACGTCTTGTATCCTTTGCACTAAATTAAAAACTGATCATTTCCTTTTGCCTGCTTTATTTGGCTATTGGGCACTGGACACTGTATGGCTATGATTGGCACACGTCACTCTCACTTTGGCACTGCTACACGTACCCACTTTCACTCTGCGCGCATTTTCACAACACTTTCGCAATGCACCACTCTTGCCGTCGGGGCTTTGGAGGGATTGGTGGGCGAAGTCCTCAGCGACTGGGGTGTGGGTGTTGTGGGAGGGCGTCGGTCACGTCGTGTTGAAGGCGTCTCGGAAGGCGGCGTCCAGCGGGACCTGCAGGAAGTTCTGGAAGGTCTCTCGGTACTTGGAGCGTTGTTTGGCCCTCCTGTGTTCCTCCCACAGGTCCGTGAGGAACTGCGCCTTGTCGGTCTGCCGTTTCGTGACGATGGCGTGTGCCGTCATGGCGATGATCCACATTGTGGCCAGGCGTTTCGCTTTGGGGAAAGGCTTCGCGTCCGGGACAGTGACAGCTGAGACATGTATCGCCCTCTCGTCGGTTCTGTTGATGTGGGCGATCATTTTTCTCGCTGCCGCCCATATTTCCCCGCTCTCTCTGCAGCCAAAACGATGCTCGATGGTGTCGGTCTGGTTGCAGAGCTCGCAGTTTGGGGATTCCCGCATTTTTATGCGTGCCAGTTTTTCGTTTGTCGGCACTGTTTTGTGGATGATTTTATACCACGTGTCCCTGGCGTGCTCAGGAAGTGTCCGTTCCGAGACATTCTTCCAGACCTGTGGCCAGTCATGGTCTGGAAAACTCGTCTCTATTTTGGACTTTCTTGCCTTCCCCCTCAGAGCGCTGTAGATGTTCCTCGCCGTTCTTTGCTGTGGGTTGGCAACGACCGCGGTGATGTAACTCTTGTCGATTGCCATCTGTTTTATGTGCCGCAACTTGAATGGTATGTTCGTAGTGTCTACAGGAGCCTCTTCAGATTCAGGTTTATATTGGTTTATCAGGCTGGACGTTATACTGTTGTTGTTCTGGTTTGCCATTTTCATCGCACGGTGTAGAAGCAGTGCCGCGCATTTCGTCTTAACGTCAGTCAGACCAAGTCCGCCTTCGTCCCTTGACAGGAAACACGTCGCCTGGGAGACCTTGAAGATTTCCCGCCTCCACAGCAAGTAGTACGCCGCACTTCCTATCGCTCGCGCAATTTCCGTCGGAGCACATAGTATTTGCGCCATGTACCACGCTTTCGACAGGATTGTTTCGTTTACTAACTGCACTCTTTGGCTCAGCGTCAGGTTCCGGTTCGCGTGTATCCTCACGAGCCCTCTCGTTGTGTTCAAGACGCTGCGCCAGTTTTGTGCTGCCATTTTCAAAGGGCACTGCTGTAGTTCCACTCCGAGTGCCCTATGGTTGTTTGTCACTCGGTACCACTGTCTCGCTGGTCGCAGTCTGCCGTTGCCTATTGGTAGTAGCACTGTCTTCGTCGGATTCGTTTTGGCACCTGAAGCCTTTTCGAAGGATTCCATGATAGGCTGGATTATTCCTAGTTCTTCTTCGTTTTGGATGAATATGCCCATGTCGTCAGCATAGGCCGTGCATACGATGTTTGTTGCACCCATTGTGTATCCTCCGATTTCGGCTGTTAGTTTTCGTAGTAGTGGGTCGAGGGCTATTGTGAAAAGTGCCATCGATAATGGACATCCTTGCCTGACGGATCTTCCCAGTCTTATTGACTTGGAAGTCCATCCGTTTACTGTTATTTTTGAGGTGGCATTTGTAATGACGTTCTTGATTGTTCTTCCGAATTTTGGTCCGAATCCGAGGCGTGCGAGCACCCGGTGTTCCCAGGCGGTCACCCATCCAAGTACTAACCGGGCCCGATGTTGCTTAACTTCGGTGATCGGACGAGAACCGGTGTATTCAACATGGTATGGCCGTTGGCGCCCTTATACTGTAGCCGCACGACAGAAGACGCCTCTGCCTCTTCTCCCAACACACACAATCGCAGTTTTCGGTGACACATTTGACGCAGAGCACGTCCTTCCGCAACAGCTGGAGCCTCGAAGGCGGCGCCGAGTGCGCGTCCGGCGTCTCAGAGGCGTCTGCCGGACTGGCGGGCGCGCCGCGCCGCCACTTGCGTGAGACACGCGGCTGCTCGGTGCGCCGCCCGTCATTCGTTTCGCTTGGTGCGTGCGGCGTCCGACACTCGCGGGCGACGCATCTTGTTCCCGTTATCCGGCGGGGGGCTGTGCGGGGTGTAGCAGTGTCCTGCTGGAGGGCGCCCCCGGCAGCTTCCTCACCTGACACACGCCGCGCGGCTCGCGTCCAGGTATTTGCGTGATCTGTGCAGTGCATTCGCACCTCTCCCCTTCCGTCCCGACTTGTCCCGACTTTGCTCGACTGCCGCTCGCTGCCGCTCGGGTCGTGGCCCATATGACAGCACAAGCACGAGAAACATCTGCGAGACGGCCGTGGGCCTAACGGGCGTGTCCGAGACGCCGTTTGCGGCCAGTAGACCTGTGCAAAGGTGCGAAAACAGGGACACAAGGCACAGGAGGGTCGCCAAAGCATCCTTCTCTTCTAGCGACGAAAGATACATTTTTGTTTACAAGTTTGCAGTCGTACGCTGCTACAAAACAATAAGCAGCCCTGACGTATTTCAGAACATATCTGTCGGTTCATACCGTTTTGTTATCTTCAGGCACTTTTAAGAAATCTTCCTTGGCACATTCTTCTTCCAACTGAGGCCATTCATATCGTATGTTATGTTTATTACAGTCATTTATTTTCATTTTTTTTTTTTTTTTCCTTCTGTGGAGTTTTGCACTGCTACGAAACAGTAGGTGGCCCTGACTCATTTCAGGTCACATCTGTCGATTCGTAGTGTTTCGTTATTTTCAAGGCATTCCTAGCACGTTGAAAATGCTTAAGGAAGCACGTTTGTCGCAAAAGAAAGGTAGTATGAAAAGAGGGCTGGCAGGGATAGCGGCGTAAAAAGGAGAAAATGAAGGGGAGCCAACAGCACCTTTTTTTTTTTTTTTTTTTTTAAACGTATATAAACTTTTATTTACAATTTTTAACAATTACATATCTTTACATGAAATTGTATATTTTCTCGTTTTCAGTTCTGATTGTTCTTTTAGTAGTCTCTTGGCTTAGTTACAACACTTTTATTCACTGAGTGTCCTTTATATAAGTTTTTCCCTTCAATGTTTATGGTTTTTTATACATAAAAAAGAAACTGCATTACTTTGATTTTTTTTATAAATTGAATTTAAATTAATTTTAAGTTTTTTCTTTTTTTTCCCCCGTATGGTATTTGAATACACCTATTTTGGCATGTTCGCTATGTGTTTGCCAAAGGCTAAAGGAGAATATGGGCCAGAACATCTATGTGCATAAATGATGAATGGGGAAGTTATTTAGTGTACTGTGTGAGAGTGGACGCAACAGTTCCACGGAAAATTTGGGGCAGAGAAAGTCTAAAGTTAGAATTTTTGTAAATCGCAAAGGGGTATGCAACGTTTTGGCACATGATGCGCCGAACTTTATAAATGTATATAACTATATCTATACACACGGATACATCAAAGGAATAAACACAGACAAACACAAAAAAAACCTACAAAACAACAACAAAAAAAATGATTATAGAAGAGAGAGAGAGAGACAGAGAGAGAGAGAGAGAGAGAGAGAGAGAGGGGAAAAAAAAACGTACCTTGAATGGAGATGGCGAGAGTACACATTAATTACATGAAATACACTGTTTGACATTTCGCTGTTACCTTGGAACACGTCTTGTATCCTTTGCACTAAATTAAAAACTGATCATTTCCTTTTGCCTGCTTTATTTGGCTATTGGGCACTGGACACTGTATGGCTATGATTGGCACACGTCACTCTCACTTTGGCACTGCTACACGTACCCACTTTCACTCTGCGCGCATTTTCACAACACTTTCGCAATGCACCACTCTTGCCGTCGGGGCTTTGGAGGGATTGGTGGGCGAAGTCCTCAGCGACTGGGGTGTGGGTGTTGTGGGAGGGCGTCGGTCACGTCGTGTTGAAGGCGTCTCGGAAGGCGGCGTCCAGCGGGACCTGCAGGAAGTTCTGGAAGGTCTCTCGGTACTTGGAGCGTTGTTTGGCCCTCCTGTGTTCCTCCCACAGGTCCGTGAGGAACTGCGCCTTGTCGGTCTGCCGTTTCGTGACGATGGCGTGTGCCGTCATGGCGATGATCCACATTGTGGCCAGGCGTTTCGCTTTGGGGAAAGGCTTCGCGTCCGGGACAGTGACAGCTGAGACATGTATCGCCCTCTCGTCGGTTCTGTTGATGTGGGCGATCATTTTTCTCGCTGCCGCCCATATTTCCCCGCTCTCTCTGCAGCCAAAACGATGCTCGATGGTGTCGGTCTGGTTGCAGAGCTCGCAGTTTGGGGATTCCCGCATTTTTATGCGTGCCAGTTTTTCGTTTGTCGGCACTGTTTTGTGGATGATTTTATACCACGTGTCCCTGGCGTGCTCAGGAAGTGTCCGTTCCGAGACATTCTTCCAGACCTGTGGCCAGTCATGGTCTGGAAAACTCGTCTCTATTTTGGACTTTCTTGCCTTCCCCCTCAGAGCGCTGTAGATGTTCCTCGCCGTTCTTTGCTGTGGGTTGGCAACGACCGCGGTGATGTAACTCTTGTCGATTGCCATCTGTTTTATGTGCCGCAACTTGAATGGTATGTTCGTAGTGTCTACAGGAGCCTCTTCAGATTCAGGTTTATATTGGTTTATCAGGCTGGACGTTATACTGTTGTTGTTCTGGTTTGCCATTTTCATCGCACGGTGTAGAAGCAGTGCCGCGCATTTCGTCTTAACGTCAGTCAGACCAAGTCCGCCTTCGTCCCTTGACAGGAAACACGTCGCCTGGGAGACCTTGAAGATTTCCCGCCTCCACAGCAAGTAGTACGCCGCACTTCCTATCGCTCGCGCAATTTCCGTCGGAGCACATAGTATTTGCGCCATGTACCACGCTTTCGACAGGATTGTTTCGTTTACTAACTGCACTCTTTGGCTCAGCGTCAGGTTCCGGTTCGCGTGTATCCTCACGAGCCCTCTCGTTGTGTTCAAGACGCTGCGCCAGTTTTGTGCTGCCATTTTCAAAGGGCACTGCTGTAGTTCCACTCCGAGTGCCCTATGGTTGTTTGTCACTCGGTACCACTGTCTCGCTGGTCGCAGTCTGCCGTTGCCTATTGGTAGTAGCACTGTCTTCGTCGGATTCGTTTTGGCACCTGAAGCCTTTTCGAAGGATTCCATGATAGGCTGGATTATTCCTAGTTCTTCTTCGTTTTGGATGAATATGCCCATGTCGTCAGCATAGGCCGTGCATACGATGTTTGTTGCACCCATTGTGTATCCTCCGATTTCGGCTGTTAGTTTTCGTAGTAGTGGGTCGAGGGCTATTGTGAAAAGTGCCATCGATAATGGACATCCTTGCCTGACGGATCTTCCCAGTCTTATTGACTTGGAAGTCCATCCGTTTACTGTTATTTTTGAGGTGGCATTTGTAATGACGTTCTTGATTGTTCTTCCGAATTTTGGTCCGAATCCGAGGCGTGCGAGCACCCGGTGTTCCCAGGCGGTCACCCATCCAAGTACTAACCGGGCCCGATGTTGCTTAACTTCGGTGATCGGACGAGAACCGGTGTATTCAACATGGTATGGCCGTTGGCGCCCTTATACTGTAGCCGCACGACAGAAGACGCCTCTGCCTCTTCTCCCAACACACACAATCGCAGTTTTCGGTGACACATTTGACGCAGAGCACGTCCTTCCGCAACAGCTGGAGCCTCGAAGGCGGCGCCGAGTGCGCGTCCGGCGTCTCAGAGGCGTCTGCCGGACTGGCGGGCGCGCCGCGCCGCCACTTGCGTGAGACACGCGGCTGCTCGGTGCGCCGCCCGTCATTCGTTTCGCTTGGTGCGTGCGGCGTCCGACACTCGCGGGCGACGCATCTTGTTCCCGTTATCCGGCGGGGGGCTGTGCGGGGTGTAGCAGTGTCCTGCTGGAGGGCGCCCCCGGCAGCTTCCTCACCTGACACACGCCGCGCGGCTCGCGTCCAGGTATTTGCGTGATCTGTGCAGTGCATTCGCACCTCTCCCCTTCCGTCCCGACTTGTCCCGACTTTGCTCGACTGCCGCTCGCTGCCGCTCGGGTCGTGGCCCATATGACAGCACAAGCACGAGAAACATCTGCGAGACGGCCGTGGGCCTAACGGGCGTGTCCGAGACGCCGTTTGCGGCCAGTAGACCTGTGCAAAGGTGCGAAAACAGGGACACAAGGCACAGGAGGGTCGCCAAAGCATCCTTCTCTTCTAGCGACGAAAGATACATTTTTGTTTACAAGTTTGCAGTCGTACGCTGCTACAAAACAATAAGCAGCCCTGACGTATTTCAGAACATATCTGTCGGTTCATACCGTTTTGTTATCTTCAGGCACTTTTAAGAAATCTTCCTTGGCACATTCTTCTTCCAACTGAGGCCATTCATATCGTATGTTATGTTTATTACAGTCATTTATTTTCATTTTTTTTTTTTTTTTTCCTTCTGTGGAGTTTTGCACTGCTACGAAACAGTAGGTGGCCCTGACTCATTTCAGGTCACATCTGTCGATTCGTAGTGTTTCGTTATTTTCAAGGCATTCCTAGCACGTTGAAAATGCTTAAGGAAGCACGTTTGTCGCAAAAGAAAGGTAGTATGAAAAGAGGGCTGGCAGGGATAGCGGCGTAAAAAGGAGAAAATGAAGGGGAGCCAACAGCACCTTTTTTTTTTTTTTTTTTTTTTTAAACGTATATAAACTTTTATTTACAATTTTTAACAATTACATATCTTTACATGAAATTGTATATTTTCTCGTTTTCAGTTCTGATTGTTCTTTTAGTAGTCTCTTGGCTTAGTTACAACACTTTTATTCACTGAGTGTCCTTTATATAAGTTTTTCCCTTCAATGTTTATGGTTTTTTATACATAAAAAAGAAACTGCATTACTTTGATTTTTTTTATAAATTGAATTTAAATTAATTTTAAGTTTTTTCTTTTTTTTCCCCCGTATGGTATTTGAATACACCTATTTTGGCATGTTCGCTATGTGTTTGCCAAAGGCTAAAGGAGAATATGGGCCAGAACATCTATGTGCATAAATGATGAATGGGGAAGTTATTTAGTGTACTGTGTGAGAGTGGACGCAACAGTTCCACGGAAAATTTGGGGCAGAGAAAGTCTAAAGTTAGAATTTTTGTAAATCGCAAAGGGGTATGCAACGTTTTGGCACATGATGCGCCGAACTTTATAAATGTATATAACTATATCTATACACACGGATACATCAAAGGAATAAACACAGACAAACACAAAAAAAACCTACAAAACAACAACAAAAAAAATGATTATAGAAGAGAGAGAGAGAGACAGAGAGAGAGAGAGAGAGAGAGAGAGAGAGGGGAAAAAAAAACGTACCTTGAATGGAGATGGCGAGAGTACACATTAATTACATGAAATACACTGTTTGACATTTCGCTGTTACCTTGGAACACGTCTTGTATCCTTTGCACTAAATTAAAAACTGATCATTTCCTTTTGCCTGCTTTATTTGGCTATTGGGCACTGGACACTGTATGGCTATGATTGGCACACGTCACTCTCACTTTGGCACTGCTACACGTACCCACTTTCACTCTGCGCGCATTTTCACAACACTTTCGCAATGCACCACTCTTGCCGTCGGGGCTTTGGAGGGATTGGTGGGCGAAGTCCTCAGCGACTGGGGTGTGGGTGTTGTGGGAGGGCGTCGGTCACGTCGTGTTGAAGGCGTCTCGGAAGGCGGCGTCCAGCGGGACCTGCAGGAAGTTCTGGAAGGTCTCTCGGTACTTGGAGCGTTGTTTGGCCCTCCTGTGTTCCTCCCACAGGTCCGTGAGGAACTGCGCCTTGTCGGTCTGCCGTTTCGTGACGATGGCGTGTGCCGTCATGGCGATGATCCACATTGTGGCCAGGCGTTTCGCTTTGGGGAAAGGCTTCGCGTCCGGGACAGTGACAGCTGAGACATGTATCGCCCTCTCGTCGGTTCTGTTGATGTGGGCGATCATTTTTCTCGCTGCCGCCCATATTTCCCCGCTCTCTCTGCAGCCAAAACGATGCTCGATGGTGTCGGTCTGGTTGCAGAGCTCGCAGTTTGGGGATTCCCGCATTTTTATGCGTGCCAGTTTTTCGTTTGTCGGCACTGTTTTGTGGATGATTTTATACCACGTGTCCCTGGCGTGCTCAGGAAGTGTCCGTTCCGAGACATTCTTCCAGACCTGTGGCCAGTCATGGTCTGGAAAACTCGTCTCTATTTTGGACTTTCTTGCCTTCCCCCTCAGAGCGCTGTAGATGTTCCTCGCCGTTCTTTGCTGTGGGTTGGCAACGACCGCGGTGATGTAACTCTTGTCGATTGCCATCTGTTTTATGTGCCGCAACTTGAATGGTATGTTCGTAGTGTCTACAGGAGCCTCTTCAGATTCAGGTTTATATTGGTTTATCAGGCTGGACGTTATACTGTTGTTGTTCTGGTTTGCCATTTTCATCGCACGGTGTAGAAGCAGTGCCGCGCATTTCGTCTTAACGTCAGTCAGACCAAGTCCGCCTTCGTCCCTTGACAGGAAACACGTCGCCTGGGAGACCTTGAAGATTTCCCGC
Source organism: Schistocerca piceifrons (assembly GCF_021461385.2). Lineage (NCBI taxonomy): Eukaryota > Metazoa > Arthropoda > Insecta > Orthoptera > Acrididae > Schistocerca > Schistocerca piceifrons. The sequence goes on along the minus strand of NC_060143.1, from coordinate 187,317,372 downwards.
CTCCACAGCAAGTAGTACGCCGCACTTCCTATCGCTCGCGCAATTTCCGTCGGAGCACATAGTATTTGCGCCATGTACCACGCTTTCGACAGGATTGTTTCGTTTACTAACTGCACTCTTTGGCTCAGCGTCAGGTTCCGGTTCGCGTGTATCCTCACGAGCCCTCTCGTTGTGTTCAAGACGCTGCGCCAGTTTTGTGCTGCCATTTTCAAAGGGCACTGCTGTAGTTCCACTCCGAGTGCCCTATGGTTGTTTGTCACTCGGTACCACTGTCTCGCTGGTCGCAGTCTGCCGTTGCCTATTGGTAGTAGCACTGTCTTCGTCGGATTCGTTTTGGCACCTGAAGCCTTTTCGAAGGATTCCATGATAGGCTGGATTATTCCTAGTTCTTCTTCGTTTTGGATGAATATGCCCATGTCGTCAGCATAGGCCGTGCATACGATGTTTGTTGCACCCATTGTGTATCCTCCGATTTCGGCTGTTAGTTTTCGTAGTAGTGGGTCGAGGGCTATTGTGAAAAGTGCCATCGATAATGGACATCCTTGCCTGACGGATCTTCCCAGTCTTATTGACTTGGAAGTCCATCCGTTTACTGTTATTTTTGAGGTGGCATTTGTAATGACGTTCTTGATTGTTCTTCCGAATTTTGGTCCGAATCCGAGGCGTGCGAGCACCCGGTGTTCCCAGGCGGTCACCCATCCAAGTACTAACCGGGCCCGATGTTGCTTAACTTCGGTGATCGGACGAGAACCGGTGTATTCAACATGGTATGGCCGTTGGCGCCCTTATACTGTAGCCGCACGACAGAAGACGCCTCTGCCTCTTCTCCCAACACACACAATCGCAGTTTTCGGTGACACATTTGACGCAGAGCACGTCCTTCCGCAACAGCTGGAGCCTCGAAGGCGGCGCCGAGTGCGCGTCCGGCGTCTCAGAGGCGTCTGCCGGACTGGCGGGCGCGCCGCGCCGCCACTTGCGTGAGACACGCGGCTGCTCGGTGCGCCGCCCGTCATTCGTTTCGCTTGGTGCGTGCGGCGTCCGACACTCGCGGGCGACGCATCTTGTTCCCGTTATCCGGCGGGGGGCTGTGCGGGGTGTAGCAGTGTCCTGCTGGAGGGCGCCCCCGGCAGCTTCCTCACCTGACACACGCCGCGCGGCTCGCGTCCAGGTATTTGCGTGATCTGTGCAGTGCATTCGCACCTCTCCCCTTCCGTCCCGACTTGTCCCGACTTTGCTCGACTGCCGCTCGCTGCCGCTCGGGTCGTGGCCCATATGACAGCACAAGCACGAGAAACATCTGCGAGACGGCCGTGGGCCTAACGGGCGTGTCCGAGACGCCGTTTGCGGCCAGTAGACCTGTGCAAAGGTGCGAAAACAGGGACACAAGGCACAGGAGGGTCGCCAAAGCATCCTTCTCTTCTAGCGACGAAAGATACATTTTTGTTTACAAGTTTGCAGTCGTACGCTGCTACAAAACAATAAGCAGCCCTGACGTATTTCAGAACATATCTGTCGGTTCATACCGTTTTGTTATCTTCAGGCACTTTTAAGAAATCTTCCTTGGCACATTCTTCTTCCAACTGAGGCCATTAATATCGTATGTTATGTTTATTACAGTCATTTATTTTCATTTTTTTTTTTTTTTTTTTTTTTTTCTTTTGTGGAGTTTTGCACTGCTACGAAACAGTAGGTGGCCCCGACTCATTTCAGATCACATCTGTCGATTCGTAGTGTTTCGTTATTTTCAAGGCATTCCTAGCACGTTGAAAATGCTTAAGGAAGCACGTTTGTCACAAAAGAAAGGTAGTATGAAAAGAGGGCTGGCAGGGATAGCGGCGTAAAAAGGAGAAAATGAAGGGGAGCCAACAGCACCTTTTTTTTTTTTTTTTTTTTTACTAATCTCCCCTTATAGCCCGGCCTTGTCACTCTCCACAAAACGCCTTCCATTGGCGAGCTTCATGAGCTATAAGGTGCTGTTGTCTCCATGGCCCACGACGAACAGACGAGAAAAGAAAACGTATCCCCCGTTAGCATCCTTGAGAATGTCTACGTCCGTCGGGAAAGAAAAAACGGCAGGTACAAAGAAAAAACCATGATCCATGAAATCTTCTAAATGGAGACAAGTAATCCACCAGAAAACAAGAGTCCAGTATAGAAAATATAAAACACAAAACTAAAAAAAGAAGCCACTTCCTCAGGTATTCTATTACTGGGAAAATTCCACACCAGTAAAGCAGATGAGTAGAGTCCAACAAGTGGAGAAATGAAACTAAAAGAAGGAAATTAAAGTCACTGCGCGGTAATACAGGAAAAGACCAAAAGATAGTACTGCCGCCACTTGGGAGACCTACATGAGAAAGTTAGTTCTGCAAAAAGAAAATGCCGATGTCCACAGCATAAAAATAATCAGAATCAAGGAGAAGGTAAACCATACCTGAAATGAAAAGGAACACAAAGAATAAAAAGTAAAGTACCTCTGATTACACGAATTTCAATAATTGTACGTTCCTGGAAAACACAACACGAGCGGTCAAAGTAGAAGAGTATACCAAATCATCAAACCATGTTAAGTAGCCATCGACATCCGGGTAAAAGCATGAGCAAGGGCGACCTGCAAAAAATTCGCGAAATTAGCACGATAGCCAGGCATGGCTGCAGTTTGTTCATGCTGAGTCCATAAGTATGTAAGAAAGTCAAATTTGGTTGTCAATTTCAGGGAAAACATTGCAAAAACGGTATGACCCAGGATCCACACCGTGGCATTCTTCTTAGTATTCGGGTAGGCGGCGCACTGAGGGATTAAGACATCTGTCGGCAAAACAGAACGCGTATCCACCCGATTGATAAGGCGAACCATATCTCGGGCGGTATGCCAAACACTGCAAAAATGGCCACACACGAAACGGTGTTCAAGCGTATCTTCCACAGCACACAGGTCACAAGCTCCAGACGAGATGAGATTAATGGAGTGGAGCTTCGCATTCGTAGGGAAGGTACGATGTACAACCTTGTACCACACTGCGTGTACAGAGGGAGGAAGAACAGTGCTGGCAAGATTTTTCCATACCGTGACCCAGTTATACCACGGTAGCCGATACTCCCACTTACAACGCACAGTAGACCCACGGAAAGCAGAAACGACGTCGCTGACTCGAAGGCTGGGAACGTCACAGAGCTCCAAGTAGCTGTTTTCCATATAGTAGCGACGCACATAATTAAGAAAAAAGGGAATGTGCGAGACATTCACCGGCGCCGCCGCAGATGGAGGACGATACAGATTGAAGACCGCCGCAGTGGTACCGTTCGGGGCCCTCTCCATCACAACAGTGGTCCTCTTCCAAAACAGAGCGGAGCACTTCGCGCGAAGATCTACTAAACCCAAACCACCATCTGTCGGGCTGAGAGTACAAGTTTCATACGAGACTTTAAAAATGTCACCTCGCCATAAAAACCAATACACCGCCTGCTTGAGGGCACGTTCCAATTGCCGAGGCAGTGGAAGGACCTGCGCGAGATACCATGCCCTGGCCAGAATGTTAGTATTGATCAAGGCCACCTTATCACGAAGCGCCAACGTGCGAGCCGCATAGATCTTGGCAATGGCACGCACCTTGTGCAGCGTGGACCGCCAATTAAGCGCTTCCATCCGTTGTGGGTGAGAAGAAAAAAGCACGCCCAGGACTTTCTGCTGTTCGCGGACGCAGAACCAGTTCCGCTGTAAGGACCGTGCGCGGGGTGTAAGAGGCAAACAAACAGTCTTAGCAGGGTTGACAATGGCACCTGTGGCTTTTTCAAAGCGTTGCAGTGCGCCATATAAATTGTCAACGTCATCGGAATGGCCAAGAAAAACACCAAGGTCGTCGGCGTATGCCTTACAAATGAGGCGGTCTGCCCCGACCTGAATGCCGCGGCATTCGCGGCCGATAATCCGCAGCAACGGATCTAAGGCGACAGAAAAAAGGGCCATCGAAAGGGGACACCCCTGCCGCACCGAGCGCCCAACACGGAAAGCCGGCGTCAAGCGGCCGTTGACACTAACTCGTGACGTCGCATTCTGTAAAAGATGCTTTACCACAGTCGTAAACTTAAGACCGAATCCCATCCGCACAAGAACCTGGCGGAGGTATACATGGCTAATGCGGTCGAAAGCATTTTTGAAGTCAATCAATAAGATGGCAGCGGTCGGCACTCTCGCACTTTTAACAAAGCCGATACAGTCGCGATATGCGAGAACGGCGTCAAAAATGTTTCGACCCGGCACCGCACATGATTGACTGTCACTGAGAACCGACGGTAAAACAACTTTAAGACGTTGAGCCACACAGCGCGTCACAATCTTAAAGTCGGCGTTAAGTAGTGTGATCGGCCGAACAGCGTCAATACAGGGCGTCGCAGTCGATTTAGGTACTAAGGTCACTACCCCCTCCTCAAACGCAGCAGGGATAACAGCACCATCCCGTATTTCATTTAAAAGAGCCACAAAAACATCACGAAAAAGATCATAAAACTTCAAATAAAATTCAGCAGGAATGCCGTCGGGACCAGGCGATTTACACTTAGGGCTTCGTCGGATAGCGTCGTACAGGTCGTCAGGTACATAAGCAGCATTTAAATGCGTCCTATCCGCACGAGTTAAAACATGAGGTATGACTTGTAAAAAATCCCGCAACGCATCACAATCAACATCCAGCGCACGGAAAAGGGAACTAAAATGATGAAAAATATCCCGCTCAATGTCGGACTGGACAGTAGTCCGTCCGCCGTCGCACTTTTTCCAGGTACTGATGTGCAGACGGGCGCGCCGCCTTCGTTCCCTGGTCAGATGGTAAAGCGACAAAGGTTCGCCATCCACAACCCCCACAGGCTGGATGCGGACGACGACACCGGCACTAACAGCACGCAAATCATCGAGAAGCTTACGCTGGAATTGCTTAAAAGCGGGCAGCAAGGCAGGCTGTGACGTCACGCGCAGCGCGAGGTCTTGTAAACACGCCTGATGGAAACGGGCCGTAGCGCGACGCCAACGAGCCGCCTCGCGGCTAAAATCCATTAAAAACCGCCGGATCACCGGCTTGGCCTCCCCAACCCACCACTCCAGCACACTACAGTCACCTCGCCTAGTCTCGAGTATTTTGTGCCACCGATTGATGAAACACATCACAAAATGGTCGTCGTTCAATAAAGCACAATTTAATTTCCACAGAGTCGGTCGTCTGGGAATACAGAATTTAGGCAATAAAAGCTGGCAAAGGTAACCGGAATGATCAGAAAAGAGCACGGGAAACATTTCCATGCGGCAAATTCGGGCAGAAAGCGAGGCAGAAATGTAAATTCTGTCCAGGCGGCTGTGCCCCGTGGGATAAAAATGAGTATAGTGGGTGACGTCAGGGTTTAAAACACGCCACGTATCAACGAGCTGAAAACTGCGAATGAAATCGCCGAGCTCGCGACAAATGTTAGGACGAGGCACCTGATCGACAACATCTAAAACGCAATTAAAATCGCCGCCGACAACGAAAGCATCCACATTCCGGTGTAGCAGTGCACACAGTTCCTGCCCATAAAAAACAGCCCTCGCCGGCTTATCGTTCCCAGACGGGGTATAAACGTTAACAAAGACAACGCCCAGTATAGTGCAACTAACAGCACGACCATTTGATAAAATAGCAACGTCGGAAATAGCAAGGTCAGAACGGACTAAAATGGCAGTTCCTGCATTGGAATCCGGTAAAACATTGTCAACAACAATAAAGTCACTAAAATCGTGTAAAAAGACAAGTGCATCGCGCGTCACCTCCTGTAAAAAGACAACATGGCAGTGGTGATCACGTAAAAAGGCCTGAAAAGCCAGTAACTTGCACGGGTGGCTCAACTTGTTAAGATTAATAGTGACAACATTCCACTGGCTAAAATCGTAAGTCATAGACTCACACAGTTAAAAGACACACAAAAGTAAAAACACACAAAAAACACGGAATGTGCAGGTGCACGACAGAGGAGGGGGCACACAGGACACACACTACGTCTCCTCACCCTCTACAACATCCTTCGCCCACTCCGAAGGCTCGAAGGGGGAGAGGGGTGGCAGGGTGGCAGGGTGGCAGTAGCTGGCACGGCAGAAGTAACTGACACAGGATCCCTGACGGGCATCTGCACGTCGGAGGGAGGCACCGACACGCGGTCGTGGATAGAAGGACCAGCGCGACGTCGGTGGACATCCTCAGCCTTCCGTTTCGTCGACATAGGTGCCGTAGTCACAGCCGAGACAGTGTCAGGCGCTAAAACAGGCACGTCTACAGAGGCTGGTTGACTTAACACAGTCCGCAGATGGCGAACAGCAACGTCACGTTGCTGCGCGGCATCACCCAGATCAGCTGACTGCGCGTGGCGAGAGGAGGCCCGCGGCGACTGTTGTTGTTGCTGTTTGCGCGGCGGCTGGCGCCCGGAGCCGGAAGCCTGAGGCGGCCGGAGCTCCACGTCGAGGTCGCGCCGCGCGGCACGGCGTTGCGACGCCCAAGAAGAGGCGGGGGAGCGCCCTACCGGGGACGGACTACGGTCACGCCGCGTGGAACCCCCGTCGTAAGAAGGGGAGCTACTGACACTGCGGAAGCGTTGCCGACTGGAACTCCGAGAACGAACGTCATCCCGTTGCGGTTTGGGTTCCACAAAGTTATCGCGTGATTCCGCAACAGGAATAGGCTCAGAAACATCAGAGGGTACAACGACGGGTGCAGGCACAGAAGGAGAGGGTGCCAACTGCGACTCAATAGGTGCAACAGCGTCCAAAATAGGACGCGGAACGACATCGGTTACCGATGGCGGCACGGAGTCAGAGACAGTCTCCGACACAACAGCACCCACAACCGGTTGAAGAACAGCAGGCACGTTTTCCGAAACCGCGGACAAAGATTCCTGGCCGGTAGTCGCAAGAACAGAGACAGTAGCATCAGCAGACACATCCATCGCTTCCGCGGCGGCAGCAAGATTAACATCTACCGCACGCCGCGCGGGCGCGGGGGGGGGGGGGGGGGGGGGGGGGGGGCGGAACCCAAGACCGTAGCGGCGACGGAAGCAAAACTAGCTCCTTGCAAATTGGCCTCAAGTGGTAGCTGAACAGGCCGTTTGCGCTTCGGACAATCCTGCCGATAATGTCCGACACCGTTACAAATTGAGCAAGTCTGTGGCTGGCCACTGTACGTGACAAACGCACGGTGGCCGTTCACCAAAATAAAAGACGGAATATGCTGCCGAACCACCATCTTAACACTGCGCACACCGTTCTCGACTTGAAATATGTACGCAGACGACCATTTCTCTTTCACTACAGATAAAACAGTGCCATATGGCCGCAAGTGACGAGAAATAGTGTCGTTGCGAATTTCAAACGGAAGGTTAAATATGCGTATTTGTCGAAGACCAAAACCAGCATGAGACACAGTGACATTACTAATATTTCCGTTAAGGTGTCGAAATCTACGAACACCGTCATTAACAGAGACAACAGCATCACACAGATCGGGAGATTTCAGTTTCAAGAACACAGAATTTAAAAACGTATCGAACTGAATACCGAGCACATCAGTAGTAGACAACATCAAGTCCTCAAGTAACCAACGATGGATCTCAAAAGCAGAAGGTTTCTCTACGGAACGATCAAACTCGCACTGAATATTGTTATGTCGCTCTTCACTGTCATCGTAAAGTATATCCATTACTTACAGTTCAGTAGAAAGAAAGAAAGCCACGAGGCAGAGTGAGCAGACGACACGCGAGGCGCCGCCGGCCCAGTCGCACGAGGTAAACACTGCTCGCTCGGCACCGAGGCGTTGCCAGGCGGGCAGCCAGCCAAGTACTAACCGGGCCCGATGTTGCTTAACTTCGGTGATCGGACGAGAACCGGTGTATTCAACATGGTATGGCCGTTGGCGCCCTTATACTGCAGCCGCACGACAGAAGACGCCTCTGCCTCTGCCTCTTCTCCCAACACACACAATCGCAGTTTTCGGTGACACATTTGACGCAGAGCACGTCCTTCCGCAACAGCTGGAGCCTCGAAGGCGGCGCCGAGTGCGCGTCCGGCGTCTCAGAGGCGTCTGCCGGACTGGCGGGCGCGCCGCGCCGCCACTTGCGTGAGACACGCGGCTGCTCGGTGCGCCGCCCGTCATTCGTTTCGCTTGGTGCGTGCGGCGTCCGACACCCGCGGGCGACGCATCTTGTTCCCGTTATCCGGCGGGGGGCTGTGCGGGGTGCAGCAGTGTCCCGCTGGAGGGCGCCCCCGGCAGCTTCCTCACCTGACACACGCCGCGCGGCTCGCGTCCAGGTATTTGCGTGATCTGTGCAGTGCATTCGCACCTCTCCCCTTCCGTCCCGACTTGTCCCGACTTTGCTCGACTGCCGCTCGGGTCGTGGCCCATATGACAGCACAAGCACGAGAAACATCTGCGAGACGGCCGTGGGCCTAACGGGCGTGTCCGAGACGCCGTTTGCGGCCAGCAGACCTGTGCAAAGGTGCGAAAACAGGGACACAAGGCACAGGAGGGTCGCCAAAGCATCCATCTCTTCTAGCGACGAAAGATGCATTTTTGTTTCCAAGTTTGCAGTCGTACGCTGCTACAAAACAATAAGCCCTGACGTATCTCAGAACATATCTGTCGGTTCATACCGTTTTGTTATCTTCAGGCACTTTTAAGAAATCTTCCTTGGCACATTCTTCTTCCAACTGAGGCCATTAATATCGTATGTTATGTTTATTACAGTCATTTATTTTCATTTTTTTTTTTTTTTTTTTTTTTTCTTTTGTGGAGTTTTGCACTGCTACGAAACAGTAGGTGGCCCCGACTCATTTCAGATCACATCTGTCGATTCGTAGTGTTTCGTTATTTTCAAGGCATTCCTAGCACGTTGAAAATGCTTAAGGAAGCACGTTTGTCACAAAAGAAAGGTAGTATGAAAAGAGGGCTGGCAGGGATAGCGGCGTAAAAAGGAGAAAATGAAGGGGAGCCAACAGCACCTTTTTTTTTTTTTTTTTTTTTTACTAATCTCCCCTTATAGCCCGGCCTTGTCACTCTCCACAAAACGCCTTCCATTGGCGAGCTTCATGAGCTATAAGGTGCTGTTGTCTCCATGGCCCACGACGAACAGACGAGAAAAGAAAACGTATCCCCCGTTAGCATCCTTGAGAATGTCTACGTCCGTCGGGAAAGAAAAAACGGCAGGTACAAAGAAAAAACCATAATCCATGAAATCTTCTAAATGGAGACAAGTAATCCACCAGAAAACAAGAGTCCAGTATAGAAAATATAAAACACAAAACTAAAAAAAGAAGCCACTTCCTCAGGTATTCTATTACTGGGAAAATTCCACACCAGTAAAGCAGATGAGTAGAGTCCAACAAGTGGAGAAATGAAACTAAAAGAAGGAAATTAAAGTCACTGCGCGGTAATACAGGAAAAGACCAAAAGATAGTACTGCCGCCACTTGGGAGACCTACATGAGAAAGTTAGTTCTGCAAAAAGAAAATGCCGATGTCCACAGCATAAAAATAATCAGAATCAAGGAGAAGGTAAACCATACCTGAAATGAAAAGGAACACAAAGAATAAAAAGTAAAGTACCTCTGATTACACGAATTTCAATAATTGTACGTTCCTGGAAAACACAACACGAGCGGTCAAAGTAGAAGAGTATACCAAATCATCAAACCATGTTAAGTAGCCATCGACATCCGGGTAAAAGCATGAGCAAGGGCGACCTGCAAAAAATTCGCGAAATTAGCACGATAGCCAGGCATGGCTGCAGTTTGTTCATGCTGAGTCCATAAGTATGTAAGAAAGTCAAATTTGGTTGTCAATTTCAGGGAAAACATTGCAAAAACGGTATGACCCAGGATCCACACCGTGGCATTCTTCTTAGTATTCGGGTAGGCGGCGCACTGAGGGATTAAGACATCTGTCGGCAAAACAGAACGCGTATCCACCCGATTGATAAGGCGAACCATATCTCGGGCGGTATGCCAAACACTGCAAAAATGGCCACACACGAAACGGTGTTCAAGCGTATCTTCCACAGCACACAGGTCACAAGCTCCAGACGAGATGAGATTAATGGAGTGGAGCTTCGCATTCGTAGGGAAGGTACGATGTACAACCTTGTACCACACTGCGTGTACAGAGGGAGGAAGAACAGTGCTGGCAAGATTTTTCCATACCGTGACCCAGTTATACCACGGTAGCCGATACTCCCACTTACAACGCACAGTAGACCCACGGAAAGCAGAAACGACGTCGCTGACTCGAAGGCTGGGAACGTCACAGAGCTCCAAGTAGCTGTTTTCCATATAGTAGCGACGCACATAATTAAGAAAAAAGGGAATGTGCGAGACATTCACCGGCGCCGCCGCAGATGGAGGACGATACAGATTGAAGACCGCCGCAGTGGTACCGTTCGGGGCCCTCTCCATCACAACAGTGGTCCTCTTCCAAAACAGAGCGGAGCACTTCGCGCGAAGATCTACTAAACCCAAACCACCATCTGTCGGGCTGAGAGTACAAGTTTCATACGAGACTTTAAAAATGTCACCTCGCCATAAAAACCAATACACCGCCTGCTTGAGGGCACGTTCCAATTGCCGAGGCAGTGGAAGGACCTGCGCGAGATACCATGCCCTGGCCAGAATGTTAGTATTGATCAAGGCCACCTTATCACGAAGCGCCAACGTGCGAGCCGCATAGATCTTGGCAATGGCACGCACCTTGTGCAGCGTGGACCGCCAATTAAGCGCTTCCATCCGTTGTGGGTGAGAAGAAAAAAGCACGCCCAGGACTTTCTGCTGTTCGCGGACGCAGAACCAGTTCCGCTGTAAGGACCGTGCGCGGGGTGTAAGAGGCAAACAAACAGTCTTAGCAGGGTTGACAATGGCACCTGTGGCTTTTTCAAAGCGTTGCAGTGCGCCATATAAATTGTCAACGTCATCGGAATGGCCAAGAAAAACACCAAGGTCGTCGGCGTATGCCTTACAAATGAGGCGGTCTGCCCCGACCTGAATGCCGCGGCATTCGCGGCCGATAATCCGCAGCAACGGATCTAAGGCGACAGAAAAAAGGGCCATCGAAAGGGGACACCCCTGCCGCACCGAGCGCCCAACACGGAAAGCCGGCGTCAAGCGGCCGTTGACACTAACTCGTGACGTCGCATTCTGTAAAAGATGCTTTACCACAGTCGTAAACTTAAGACCGAATCCCATCCGCACAAGAACCTGGCGGAGGTATACATGGCTAATGCGGTCGAAAGCATTTTTGAAGTCAATCAATAAGATGGCAGCGGTCGGCACTCTCGCACTTTTAACAAAGCCGATACAGTCGCGATATGCGAGAACGGCGTCAAAAATGTTTCGACCCGGCACCGCACATGATTGACTGTCACTGAGAACCGACGGTAAAACAACTTTAAGACGTTGAGCCACACAGCGCGTCACAATCTTAAAGTCGGCGTTAAGTAGTGTGATCGGCCGAACAGCGTCAATACAGGGCGTCGCAGTCGATTTAGGTACTAAGGTCACTACCCCCTCCTCAAACGCAGCAGGGATAACAGCACCATCCCGTATTTCATTTAAAAGAGCCACAAAAACATCACGAAAAAGATCATAAAACTTCAAATAAAATTCAGCAGGAATGCCGTCGGGACCAGGCGATTTACACTTAGGGCTTCGTCGGATAGCGTCGTACAGGTCGTCAGGTACATAAGCAGCATTTAAATGCGTCCTATCCGCACGAGTTAAAACATGAGGTATGACTTGTAAAAAATCCCGCAACGCATCACAATCAACATCCAGCGCACGGAAAAGGGAACTAAAATGATGAAAAATATCCCGCTCAATGTCGGACTGGACAGTAGTCCGTCCGCCGTCGCACTTTTTCCAGGTACTGATGTGCAGACGGGCGCGCCGCCTTCGTTCCCTGGTCAGATGGTAAAGCGACAAAGGTTCGCCATCCACAACCCCCACAGGCTGGATGCGGACGACGACACCGGCACTAACAGCACGCAAATCATCGAGAAGCTTACGCTGGAATTGCTTAAAAGCGGGCAGCAAGGCAGGCTGTGACGTCACGCGCAGCGCGAGGTCTTGTAAACACGCCTGATGGAAACGGGCCGTAGCGCGACGCCAACGAGCCGCCTCGCGGCTAAAATCCATTAAAAACCGCCGGATCACCGGCTTGGCCTCCCCAACCCACCACTCCAGCACACTACAGTCACCTCGCCTAGTCTCGAGTATTTTGTGCCACCGATTGATGAAACACATCACAAAATGGTCGTCGTTCAATAAAGCACAATTTAATTTCCACAGAGTCGGTCGTCTGGGAATACAGAATTTAGGCAATAAAAGCTGGCAAAGGTAACCGGAATGATCAGAAAAGAGCACGGGAAACATTTCCATGCGGCAAATTCGGGCAGAAAGCGAGGCAGAAATGTAAATCCTGTCCAGGCGGCTGTGCCCCGTGGGATAAAAATGAGTATAGTGGGTGACGTCAGGGTTTAAAACACGCCACGTATCAACGAGATGAAAACTGCGAATGAAATCGCCGAGCTCGCGACAAATGTTAGGACGAGGCACCTGATCGACAACATCTAAAACGCAATTAAAATCGCCGCCGACAACGAAAGCATCCACATTCCGGTGTAGCAGTGCACACAGTTCCTGCCCATAAAAAACAGCCCTCGCCGGCTTATCGTTCCCAGACGGGGTATAAACGTTAACAAAGACAACGCCCAGTATAGTGCAACTAACAGCACGACCATTTGATAAAATAGCAACGTCGGAAATAGCAAGGTCAGAACGGACTAAAATGGCAGTTCCTGCATTGGAATCCGGTAAAACATTGTCAACAACAATAAAGTCACTAAAATCGTGTAAAAAGACAAGTGCATCGCGCGTCACCTCCTGTAAAAAGACAACATGGCAGTGGTGATCACGTAAAAAGGCCTGAAAAGCCAGTAACTTGCACGGGTGGCTCAACTTGTTAAGATTAATAGTGACAACATTCCACTGGCTAAAATCGTAAGTCATAGACTCACACAGTTAAAAGACACACAAAAGTAAAAACACACAAAAAACACGGAATGTGCAGGTGCACGACAGAGGAGGGGGCACACAGGACACACACTACGTCTCCTCACCCTCTACAACATCCTTCGCCCACTCCGAAGGCTCGAAGGGGGAGAGGGGTGGCAGGGTGGCAGGGTGGCAGTAGCTGGCACGGCAGAAGTAACTGACACAGGATCCCTGACGGGCATCTGCACGTCGGAGGGAGGCACCGACACGCGGTCGTGGATAGAAGGACCAGCGCGACGTCGGTGGACATCCTCAGCCTTCCGTTTCGTCGACATAGGTGCCGTAGTCACAGCCGAGACAGTGTCAGGCGCTAAAACAGGCACGTCTACAGAGGCTGGTTGACTTAACACAGTCCGCAGATGGCGAACAGCAACGTCACGTTGCTGCGCGGCATCACCCAGATCAGCTGACTGCGCGTGGCGAGAGGAGGCCCGCGGCGACTGTTGTTGTTGCTGTTTGCGCGGCGGCTGGCGCCCGGAGCCGGAAGCCTGAGGCGGCCGGAGCTCCACGTCGAGGTCGCGCCGCGCGGCACGGCGTTGCGACGCCCAAGAAGAGGCGGGGGAGCGCCCTACCGGGGACGGACTACGGTCACGCCGCGTGGAACCCCCGTCGTAAGAAGGGGAGCTACTGACACTGCGGAAGCGTTGCCGACTGGAACTCCGAGAACGAACGTCATCCCGTTGCGGTTTGGGTTCCACAAAGTTATCGCGTGATTCCGCAACAGGAATAGGCTCAGAAACATCAGAGGGTACAACGACGGGTGCAGGCACAGAAGGAGAGGGTGCCAACTGCGACTCAATAGGTGCAACAGCGTCCAAAATAGGACGCGGAACGACATCGGTTACCGATGGCGGCACGGAGTCAGAGACAGTCTCCGACACAACAGCACCCACAACCGGTTGAAGAACAGCAGGCACGTTTTCCGAAACCGCGGACAAAGATTCCTGGCCGGTAGTCGCAAGAACAGAGACAGTAGCATCAGCAGACACATCCATCGCTTCCGCGGCGGCAGCAAGATTAACATCTACCGCACGCCGCGCGGGCGCGGGGGGGGGGGGGGGGGGGGCGGAACCCAAGACCGTAGCGGCGACGGAAGCAAAACTAGCTCCTTGCAAATTGGCCTCAAGTGGTAGCTGAACAGGCCGTTTGCGCTTCGGACAATCCTGCCGATAATGTCCGACACCGTTACAAAATGAGCAAGTCTGTGGCTGGCCACTGTACGTGACAAACGCACGGTGGCCGTTCACCAAAATAAAAGACGGAATATGCTGCCGAACCACCATCTTAACACTGCGCACACCGTTCTCGACTTGAAATATGTACGCAGACGACCATTTCTCTTTCACTACAGATAAAACAGTGCCATATGGCCGCAAGTGACGAGAAATAGTGTCGTTGCGAATTTCAAACGGAAGGTTAAATATGCGTATTTGTCGAAGACCAAAACCAGCATGAGACACAGTGACATTACTAATATTTCCGTTAAGGTGTCGAAATCTACGAACACCGTCATTAACAGAGACAACAGCATCACACAGATCGGGAGATTTCAGTTTCAAGAACACAGAATTTAAAAACGTATCGAACTGAATACCGAGCACATCAGTAGTAGACAACATCAAGTCCTCAAGTAACCAACGATGGATCTCAAAAGCAGAAGGTTTCTCTACGGAACGATCAAACTCGCACTGAATATTGTTATGTCGCTCTTCACTGTCATCGTAAAGTATATCCATTACTTACAGTTCAGTAGAAAGAAAGAAAGCCACGAGGCAGAGTGAGCAGACGACACGCGAGGCGCCGCCGGCCCAGTCGCACGAGGTAAACACTGCTCGCTCGGCACCGAGGCGTTGCCAGGCGGGCAGCCAGCCAAGTACTAACCGGGCCCGATGTTGCTTAACTTCGGTGATCGGACGAGAACCGGTGTATTCAACATGGTATGGCCGTTGGCGCCCTTATACTGCAGCCGCACGACAGAAGACGCCTCTGCCTCTGCCTCTTCTCCCAACACACACAATCGCAGTTTTCGGTGACACATTTGACGCAGAGCACGTCCTTCCGCAACAGCTGGAGCCTCGAAGGCGGCGCCGAGTGCGCGTCCGGCGTCTCAGAGGCGTCTGCCGGACTGGCGGGCGCGCCGCGCCGCCACTTGCGTGAGACACGCGGCTGCTCGGTGCGCCGCCCGTCATTCGTTTCGCTTGGTGCGTGCGGCGTCCGACACCCGCGGGCGACGCATCTTGTTCCCGTTATCCGGCGGGGGGCTGTGCGGGGTGCAGCAGTGTCCCGCTGGAGGGCGCCCCCGGCAGCTTCCTCACCTGACACACGCCGCGCGGCTCGCGTCCAGGTATTTGCGTGATCTGTGCAGTGCATTCGCACCTCTCCCCTTCCGTCCCGACTTGTCCCGACTTTGCTCGACTGCCGCTCGGGTCGTGGCCCATATGACAGCACAAGCACGAGAAACATCTGCGAGACGGCCGTGGGCCTAACGGGCGTGTCCGAGACGCCGTTTGCGGCCAGCAGACCTGTGCAAAGGTGCGAAAACAGGGACACAAGGCACAGGAGGGTCGCCAAAGCATCCATCTCTTCTAGCGACGAAAGATGCATTTTTGTTTCCAAGTTTGCAGTCGTACGCTGCTACAAAACAATAAGCCCTGACGTATCTCAGAACATATCTGTCGGTTCATACCGTTTTGTTATCTTCAGGCACTTTTAAGAAATCTTCCTTGGCACATTCTTCTTCCAACTGAGGCCATTAATATCGTATGTTATGTTTATTACAGTCATTTATTTTCATTTTTTTTTTTTTTTTTTTTTCTTTTGTGGAGTTTTGCACTGCTACGAAACAGTAGGTGGCCCCGACTCATTTCAGATCACATCTGTCGATTCGTAGTGTTTCGTTATTTTCAAGGCATTCCTAGCACGTTGAAAATGCTTAAGGAAGCACGTTTGTCACAAAAGAAAGGTAGTATGAAAAGAGGGCTGGCAGGGATAGCGGCGTAAAAAGGAGAAAATGAAGGGGAGCCAACAGCACCTTTTTTTTTTTTTTTTTTTTTACTAATCTCCCCTTATAGCCCGGCCTTGTCACTCTCCACAAAACGCCTTCCATTGGCGAGCTTCATGAGCTATAAGGTGCTGTTGTCTCCATGGCCCACGACGAACAGACGAAAAAAGAAAACGTATCCCCCGTTAGCATCCTTGAGAATGTCTACGTCCGTCGGGAAAGAAAAAACGGCAGGTACAAAGAAAAAACCATGATCCATGAAATCTTCTAAATGGAGACAAGTAATCCACCAGAAAACAAGAGTCCAGTATAGAAAATATAAAACACAAAACTAAAAAAAGAAGCCACTTCCTCAGGTATTCTATTACTGGGAAAATTCCACACCAGTAAAGCAGATGAGTAGAGTCCAACAAGTGGAGAAATGAAACTAAAAGAAGGAAATTAAAGTCACTGCGCGGTAATACAGGAAAAGACCAAAAGATAGTACTGCCGCCACTTGGGAGACCTACATGAGAAAGTTAGTTCTGCAAAAAGAAAATGCCGATGTCCACAGCATAAAAATAATCAGAATCAAGGAGAAGGTAAACCATACCTGAAATGAAAAGGAACACAAAGAATAAAAAGTAAAGTACCTCTGATTACACGAATTTCAATAATTGTACGTTCCTGGAAAACACAACACGAGCGGTCAAAGTAGAAGAGTATACCAAATCATCAAACCATGTTAAGTAGCCATCGACATCCGGGTAAAAGCATGAGCAAGGGCGACCTGCAAAAAATTCGCGAAATTAGCATGATAGCCAGGCATGGCTGCAGTTTGTTCATGCTGAGTCCATAAGTATGTAAGAAAGTCAAATTTGGTTGTCAATTTCAGGGAAAACATTGCAAAAACGGTATGACCCAGGAGCCACACCGTGGCATTCTTCTTAATATTCGGGTAGGCGGCGCACTGAGGGATTAAGACATCTGTCGGCAAAACAGAACGCGTATCCACTCGATTGATAAGGCGAACCATATCTCGGGCGGTATGCCAAACACTGCAAAAATGGCCACACACGAAACGGTGTTCAAGCATATCTTCCACAGCACACAGGTCACAAGCTCCAGACGAGATGAGATTAATGGAGTGGAGCTTCGCATTCGTAGGGAAGGTACGATGTACAACCTTGTACCACACTGCGTGTACAGAGGGAGGAAGAACAGTGCTGGCAAGATTTTTCCATACCGTGACCCAGTTATACCACGGTAGCCGATACTCCCATTTACAACGCACAGTAGACCCACGGAAAGCAGAAACGACGTCGCTGACTCGAAGGCTGGGAACGTCACAGAGCTCCAAGTAGCTGTTTTCCATATAGTAGCGACGCACATAATTAAGAAAAAAGGGAATGTGCGAGACATTCACCGGCGCCGCCGCAGATGGAGGACGATACAGATTGAAGACCGCCGCAGTGGTACCGTTCGGGGCCCTCTCCATCACAACAGTGGTCCTCTTCCAAAACAGAGCGGAGCACTTCGCGCGAAGATCTACTAAACCCAAACCACCATCTGTCGGGCTGAGAGTACAAGTTTCATACGAGACTTTAAAAATGTCACCTCGCCATAAAAACCAATACACCGCCTGCTTGAGGGCACGTTCCAATTGCCGAGGCAGTGGAAGGACCTGCGCGAGATACCATGCCCTGGCCAGAATGTTAGTATTGATCAAGGCCACCTTATCACGAAGCGCCAACGTGCGAGCCGCATAGATCTTGGCAATGGCACGCACCTTGTGCAGCGTGGACCGCCAATTAAGCGCTTCCATCCGTTGTGGGTGAGAAGAAAAAAGCACGCCCAGGACTTTCTGCTGTTCGCGGACGCAGAACCAGTTCCGCTGTAAGGACCGTGCGCGGGGTGTAAGAGGCAAACAAACAGTCTTAGCAGGGTTGACAATGGCACCTGTGGCTTTTTCAAAGCGTTGCAGTTGAAAGGGTACAGTACCGCCCAACACTGAAAATAGGTACGAAATTCTTGTCAGAACAACACATTTTTTGTGTAAAAGTAACTCAATTTCAATTAATACAGCGAAGCCGGATACCAGTGTGGGAAAGAATGACAATTTATTTATTTAATTGATCACATGTGCACTCCCTCAAAATAAATCCCTACATCCAGTTTGGTGAGATCTGTGAAAGGAATGAATGTATGGTCGTCTGCTAACCACAGATAGTGAATCGGAATATATGATCATCTTTGAGTCGATCCTTTGGCTACCTTTGGTGAGACCAAAGAGATGGAAGTTACCAGAGCTTTGAGCGTCTGAAATGTGGCTGACCAATAAGGTAGCAGGGTGCTTCTCCCACTTCGAGAGAGGTGCGAGAGAATCAGAATACGGCCATGTTTCAGCACTCTGCCGCTGAACCTTCTGCTGTAAAGACCTTTTTTTTTGTTGTGCTCCGGAATGAAAGAGTGGAGGCATGGTATGGATGTGGAATATTTAAGAGTAGTTAGAATTAATAATTTCTCTTTCACAGGACCTTTTGTGGGGAAAATTACAAAGTGAGGCAGGTAATTTTAAGGGGATTGTAGTAAACCAACGGTCACAAAGAGCCCTCGTGTAGTTATAAGTTGAGATACTTCCGTGAGCTTAAGCTGAAATATTTAAGAATTAATAGCGTGTGTACAATAAGCTGAAATATTTAAGAATTAATAGCGTGTGTACAATAAGCTGAAATATTTAAGAAATAGCGTGTGTATCATAAGTTGAAGTATTTAAGAAATATCATTCCGTGTGACGCTGAATTTAAACTCTGAGAGAGAATCAAGGTGAGTCGGCCGTTTTTCCGGCAACGCCACTTGGCTTGCATTGCACAGGAAGACGTGCGTTTATCTCCAGAGTTCACAGTAGGAAAGTAGAATTACAAAGTGGGGCAGTGTCGTGTGAAACTGGGATAAATATTGATTGAAGTGGGAAAGCGGAAAGTGATGAAGTTGTAACCGTTCTTTGTGTAATATTTCATATTGTTGTGTTGTGTATGTCTTGTAATTTGGGTATGTGTGTTTTGCATGGGAGTAGCAAGGTAGTTTCGAAAGATTTGTGGGTATGCCTGTTCCTTCTGTATCGCTCGATCTGGAGGAAAGTTTCGTGAGGATTATTGTGAGAAGCGAAGTGTGAGGTATAATAAAAGATCCACCATCCGATCCAGGGAGTGCACTGTTGCGGTAAATAGATTACGAGACCATAGTATAGAGATTCACTAACGTAAAGCCATGCCCACTGGGCGGAATTTCTCATGTGATTCTGTTGTAGGTTGTAGAATTTGTGTGTTTAGGAATAAATCAAATAGTGAAAAGAAAGAGATTGGTGGCCTTTTTCATTAAATTGTATGTTATCGTAATGTCCCGAATTTATATAAAAGCCGTTAAATCAAAGACAAAAGGTAAATGTGGTATTGCCAGTGCGTAGTGTACAGTCAGAGTTCTATAAATCACTGATAGTCAGATGCGTGTTTCCGTTGCGTATTATTCATACAGGAGGATAATTTGTAACTAAATAGTAAGATACGAGAATTCATGTTGCTCGATAAATTAAGGAAGATTCCACTCGCTTGGCAAACCACACATCTTGCAGGCCTGACTGCTTGATGCCACAGTATGAGAAAGGCAAGTGGGTGCCTCTCATAATTTCGACCCTGCCAGGATTCCGTTTTTTTTTGCCACGATAATTTTGTTACCAGGATATTTAATTTGTTGCCAGGATTCCGTTTTTTTTGCCACGATAATTTTGTTACCAGGATATTTAATTTGCTGCCAGGATTCCGTTTTTTGCCACGATAATTTTGTTACCTGGATATTTAATTTGTTGCCAGGATTCCATTTTTTGCCACGATAATTTTGTTACCAGGATATTTAATTTGTTGCCAGGATTCCTTTGCCAGGATCGTTTTTGTTAGGATATTTTGTTGTTAGGGTTTGCTGTTAAGATTTTTTTTATGGAATGCATTGTGATAGCGCTAAGAAGTAAAATTTTTTCTGTTTGCAAATTCTTTCTGGATTGGTGAGGATCTTTGATTTTATTTTATGTAATTAATTGCTATATCGCACAAGGCTGGAAGATCGTTTCATAATTTTTTTTTTGCGTAATGTCCGTAGTAACTAGGTCGCAGTCAAAAAGTGTAGCCACCATGGAGAATAGCGATTCTGGGGTGGACGTAGCAGTGCAGCAGGAAGTAACTGTTGACCATGGGTTAATGAGCGAGAAAGACAAACACTCCGAAGGGGCTGTATTGTTCAGTGGACCGCTGCAAGGGGATCCTATATGCGGCGGGCTTTGTCCACAAACGCGGGCTTTTCCCGACGACGCGGGCGAGCCGAGACTAGGCCAGGTGTGCGGTGAAAGTGCAGCTACCCTTAGCGAAGCTACGGTTTCTCAGGCGAACGAGGTGAGCGCGTCGAAAGTAAGAAATAACGATGTGATACTGCAGTTTTTACAAGCGATGAGTAGGGAGACTAACGAAAGATTAGAAGCAATCAATAGAGATAATAAGGAGAGAGATAGGGAGGCTAAGGAGAGAGATAGGGAGACTAAGGAGAGATTGGAAGCAAATAAGGAAAGATTGGAGGCAATTGATAAGGGAAATAAAGAGGCAATGAGGAAGCTACACACAGTTATCGATGAGCGTCTGTCAGCAGTTAATAATCGGTTAGATGAGGGGGAGGAGAATCTGGGTGCGTCGAAGCAAGTACAGGATGCTGTGAAAGAAAAAGCCAATAATTTGGAGGTACGAATAATTGCAATAGAGAGGGATATCACAGAACGTAGGGACGTGTTGCCAGATGAGCGAATCAAAGAGGTAGTGAAGGACTTACTTGCGGATAAACAAGGGGCATTAGACAGCGTGGAAGCTCAAGTCACCCAGCAGGAAGTGGCGCTAAATAAATACAGGGATGAAGTTGCGGAGGTAGTGGTCAGAATGAATACAATTAGTGCAGAGGTAGAAAAGGTCAGTGTAAGAGGCGAGACAGGCTCTGACAGTACGCAGCGAGAGGTTTATGCCGAGCAGGAAGAGATACAATCACTATTACAGTTTAAAGAGGCGCAATTAGAAATAAATGGGAAACATAGGGAAGAGCTAGCACAGTTGCGATTAGCATGCAGTAGCGGAGGTGACACACCACCAGGTAGATTGCAGAGGGAGACTGAAATAAATTCAAAAAAAGGAAATAGGCAGAAAGAGAAAGACGAACTCAGAGAGTTAGAAGAACGGTTATGTCGGATAAAACAGGTGGCAAACCCAACTGGGTACAGCCCAAGGTCGGAAAACATAAATGCGGAAGAAGAATGTAGGAGACACTTCGTGTCGGTACAAACGTACACTTGTTTTCCGGATCCTGATAATTACCAACATCCATGCCTGTGGCTGTCTCAATTTCAAGATTCATTACCTTCATCGTGGGGACCGCTCCTAAAAATGAAGTTTGTGTGTAACCATTTGAGGGACGAGGCTAGAGCGAAAATGCAGGAAGTTATTAAAGACTGTAGTAGCTACAAGATGTTTTGTGACAAATTTTTAAATGAATTCTGGTCGAAAAGTAAGCAGGACCAGGTTAAGCAAAGCATATTGATGATGCCAAATTGTAACGAAGGTGGTATAAGAGATCCAGTGTCGTGTTATCAGGAAATGCTGAGACGAAACAGGTATTTGGATGTGCCATACGAAACTGGGGAGCTCATTAGGATCTGTATAACGAAGTTGCCAGTGAGATTGCGCAGAGATATAGTGATAGCAGGCAGAGGCTTGAACGATTCTGCGTCATTTCAGCACTTATTACAGGAACTGGGTAACGAGAGCAACATTGTGAGCGGCGACATGACTCTTAGGTCAGACAGAGTTGAGGATAGGAACGGTAGAAACTATCAGAATGACAGGAGAGCATGGAATCAGAGGAATGACGGAAATGGAAGATGGCGAGGAAATAGGGGGCAGAATTCATGGGGATATCGACCAGCAAACCGGGAAGATAGAAGATGGGACAGAGATGGAAGAAGGGAAAATGAAAATGATGGGCGAAGAGAGGATAGGCAATTATTGGGTTCACGACAGGACAATCATTGTCACAATGACGGAGGGACAAGAAGGTGACTACTTGATAGACGGGTACAAACCAGGACTATTAATGATGTAAATATTAGGTATATCGATTACGGAAAACTAAGGGAGAATCTGTTAGAGGAGGTAGGAGATGTGGGGAGTGAAGTCCACCCAATAATTAGCGTAGAAATAAATAATATAATCGTACCTTGTGTCATCGACACAGGCAGTGTAATGAGTGTTTTGAGGGAAGATGTGTTCAAGTGTTGTAGCCTTACGAAACCATGGCCAACGTTGCCATTGCAAAGGACAACAGTGAGAGGGGCAATTACAGGAAAGGGAATTGAGGTGAAGTTACAAGCGCAGGTAGACTTCGTGTGCCAGGCGAAGAGGTTTAGTACAGTGTTCATGATTGTGTCATCTCTAACTGTTGAAGGGATATTAGGGGTTAATTTTTTGAACCAATATAAAGCAGTCGTTAACATGAGAAATGGTTCGATGGAGTTGAAACGAGATTCGGAGGAAATTACATTAAGATTCGACGATTGCTTACATGGTAAAGATAATGCACACTTAGCATTATGTCTGGCGGTAAAGTCCGGTAAACAGGCACAGAATACGGGGTTCGAACAAGAGAAGAAGGAAATTCATAAATGTTTGGAGGAGGAGATCAGGGAGAAAATCTGGCATTTACGAGGGACCACGGTCTACGGGGAATTGCAGAAAATTTTATACGAGAATAGAAAGGTATTTAAACATGCTGCGGGTACAATAAGAAATTTTGTGTATAGATTCAAGGTCAAGCCACATAAACAGTTTAGGGCCCAAGTGTACCCGATACCTGTTGTGTACAAAGAAAGAGTGGAAGCTGAGATCGAAAGCATGCTACAACAAGGGATTATCGAACCAGCATCCAGTCCGTACAACAGTCCTTTAGTTTGTGTTGAAAAAAAGGATGGGTCAATTAGATTAGTTTTGGACGCAAGAAGGATTAATAAGATAATAGAGCCAGAGACAGATCGGCCGCTGACACTTGACGAATTGCTACAAAAGTTCCACGGGCTCAGAGTTCTCAGCTCAGTTGATTTGAGAATGAGTTTCTGGCAGGTGGAGTTAGACAGGGGGTGTAGAAAATACACTGCTTTCTTGTGCTACGGGAAATCGTATCAGTTCCGGAAACTACCATTTGGGTTAAATGTATCATCCGCGGCATTTATCAGAGCGCTAAATACTGTCATTCCTAATGAAATAAAAGATAAGATAACACAGTACGTGGATGATGTCCTGATAGCCGAAAGAAACTGGGAAGACCACAATAGAACGTTAGGCATATTGCTCGGTGCACTGGAGAGACATGGGGTGACCGTGAATTTGGGAAAGTCAGAATTTGGACGAAAAGAAATCGAGTTTCTAGGTCACATTGTGACACCAGAGGGAATAAGACCAAATCCAGACAAACTCGAAGCAATCAGAGATTTTCCGGTGCCAAGAACAAAACGTCAGCTACGGGGTTATTTAGGATTAATCAATTTTTACAGGAGGTTCATTAAGATTGGGGGTGCAGCGACACCCAGACTATGTCAGCTGACTGGAAAGAAAACGGTATGGAATTGGGACCCTGTTGCGCAGGAAGAGTATGAGGCGTTAAAGAAGGCACTGCTATCGGCACCTCTTCTCGGGCATCCAGACCTAGGGAAAGAGTTTTGTATGGCCACGGACAGTTCCCGTAGTGGACTTGGGGTAACATTGTTCCAAGAGCAAGAGCAAGGAGGAGAAGTAATACAACAACCTATTGCATTTGCGAGCCGAGTGCTTAGCAAAGCTGAGAGAAATTACACGGTAACTGAGCTTGAAGCTTTGGCAATAGTATGGGGTTTTAGTAAGTTTAGATACTATTTGTATGGAAGGCATACTAAAATCTATACTGACCACAAGTCACTACAGTTTCTGATGTCGGCCAAACTTAACCATAGACGACTCGCTAGGTGGGCACTCTATTTACAGGAGTTTCAGTTTTCGGTCATGTATATTCCTGGGCCACAGAATATAGTGGCAGATGCGTTGTCAAGGAATCCAGTAGGTCACGGTCAATGCTTTGATGAGGAGGTAAACGAGAACAGATATGATATATTGTATATGCAGGGCGTGCCGTTCGAGAAATACATAGGGACGGTACTCACAAATATCGCGAAAGAGCAGGATAAAGACGCGTCATAGAGAATGGTGAAGGACAGAGTTACAGCGAACTTAGATGCCAATATAGCACGTTTTTATACAATTCAGAACGGGGTCCTTTTCTACCGTAGAAATCCGAACACACAGGACTGGGTGTTGTGTATACCAAATGAAATAGTCAACAAGCTGATCTGGTACACTCACCTAAGTTACGGGCATTACGGGGCAAGGAAATGCTGTAAGAAGTTAAGGGAATCAGTTTATTTCATTAGTATGGAGAGGAGGATCAAGAACGTGCTTGGTAGTTGCAAATTGTGCCAGAAGGCAAAATCGTTAACTATCTCATGCAAAGCACCGCTTTTTCCGATAGTGCCAGGTAGATTGAGGGAATTCGGAGCAACAGATTTGTTTGGCCCGCTACCTAAGTCAGTGCAGGGATATAGATATGTTTTAGTAGCAGTGGAATTGGTGTCAAAGTATGTGACTTTTACCGCATTGAAACGTGCGACGGGAAGGACAGTGGCAGCAGCGATCGTTAAAAACTTTTTGCGAGAAGTAGGAACTGTAGAAAAGTTCATAGCTGACAATGGACCGCAATATAGATCCAGACAATGGCTAACCACACTGAAGAGAAGAAGGATAAAACCGGTGTTCATATCCCGATACCATGCTGCAAGTAACCCCAGTGAAAGAGTGGTAAAAGAACTGGGAAAATTGTGTAAGATCTATTGCCATAGGCAACACAGAAGTTGGAGTATTTTTCTCAAAGATTTTCAGGACATCCTCAATGAGCTACCACATGGAGCAACTGGATTATCACCAATTACGGTACTAAAGAATGAACCACCACCAGATCGAGTCAGGGAGCTGGTAGATTTTCCGCGATCAGGAAAGCAGAGGCACACAGAAATTGTCAAGGTTGCGATAGAGCGTATTAAGAAAGCAGCTAAGGATAGGCAGGAGAAGCAGAAAGGAAAGATCCGTAAGATCGAATTGGCAGTAGGAGACAAGGTTCTAATTAAAACTCATCGATTATCAAAGAAGCACAGATTCCTAACTAGCAAATTCTTTACTGTGTATAGTGGACCATTCAGAGTGAGGCGGATTGTCCATGAAAATGCTGTACTGATTGAGACGATCAAGGGAAAACAGTCTCGTGGGCTTCATCACATTTCTAACATCAAATTATGGAAAAGTTAAGGATAGATCTAAAGTAGGCAATTTATGGTAGATAGTCAGTGTATTTATTTGTGGTGTGTAACGTTGTGCAGGGTCAAATCGAACATAAGAATTTTCAGGCGGGATGTCAGGAAGTATGACGGAATAGACTGGTCAAATGAGTCATGAACAGGAGTCGACAGAGTGGTGTATGTACGTATTTTTTGTCGTATGATTAAGGATCAAGCAGAAACGACGTGATAATTTATGAGGGAATAAAGATGGTAGATAGAGAAGCGACGTGATAAATAGTAGTGGATAAAGGTGATAGGTAAGGGAAGAAGCGACGTGAAGCAGTGTGATTAATAAATAGAGATTCGACGTGATGAAACAGTGGTAAATAAAGGTGAGTAGAATTGAATAATGTGGAGATGTCTTAGATGTATGTTACAGAGAGACCTGTGTATGCTGCAATAGAGATTGATGCGAATGGCGAAGGAAGACCAGGAAATGATGGAGTAATGGACGGACGGAGAGCCGAAATACGAATGAAGAGATGAGGACAACTGCACAATGTGAAAGGACATAAAGGGAGTATGAGATCCAGATGGTGAACGTTGTGGAAAACTGACGTAAGATGTAATATAAGTGTAAGATCTAATTCTTAGCATAACATTTGCGATTTGGCAAAAATAATATTTATTGTTGTTGTTGTTGAAGCCTGGTACCAGGATAACTAATCAAAACGGTACCAAGAATGTGTACAGTTATTTTGCAGGTTGAATAATTTGTGTATTTTTGTTTCTTAGATGAAATGTCGCAATTCTAAGTTGATATTTAGCATGAAGTGAATGCGGAGGTAAGCCGATGGAGAGAGGTGCCAGAGTGAAAGGACGAATTCGGAGACTGGAAAGCTATCTCCGGAACAGCTTCATGTGTTATGTGGTTGAGTATAAGGGAGCAAAGGTATGGTATGTTGTCGTGAGTGTGGTGGTGTTATAAGTATAAGGGAGCAAAGGTATGGTATGTTGTCGTGAGTGTGGTGGTGTTAAGGTTAACTGACTTCTAGACCTATTCAGTTAGTGTATTAATGGATTGAATGAGAAGGAAAATGTGATGTCTGGTGAGTGAGAGTCGTAGAGTAGTGTGATCAATGCGCCCACTCCTGTAAAGGGGATCCTACCGATCTGTAACTAAAACATTATTGTGTATTGTTTGATTTGGATGAACCTCGATGGCAGGTCAGGATTTGACATCATGTGGATGGTTCATACATGTCCTAGAAATGTTGTTATATATAATAAAATGTAAAATGTATAAAGAGATACTAATTTCAGTCTGTCACAAACACAAAGGTGCATTGTATGTTGTAGATTTAGAGTCACCAGTTTCTAAAATGTTTATTGTCATAGGATGTTAAAGTAGTTTAATATTTAATAACCTGTGTTAGGTAATTGTGAGCTGTATAGATTATTTCTTATTTTTTTGTTAGAACACTTTCAAGTGGTATTAATTTCAATCTGTCACAAGCACAAAGGTGCATTGTATGTTGTAGATTTAGAGTCATGAGTTTCAAAAAAATGTTTGTTGTGTTAGGATGTGAAAGTAGTTTACTATTTAATAACATGTGGTAGGTAATTGTGAGCTATGTGGATTATTCTTATTTTTTGTTAGAACACTTTCAAGGGGTATTAATTTCAGTGTGTCACAAGCACAAAAGTTCATTGTATATTGTAGTTTTAGGATAAAGTTTCTAATATTTTCACTGTGATAGGATGTTAGAGTAGCCTACTATTTGATATTGTAATTATGAGCTGTATAGATTGTTTATTATTCCTTTTGTTTTTTTTTTTACACTTTCATGTTTTGTATGAGGGACGACAGGTACAATGAATAGCACGAGTGTGGGCTGTCTATAGAAAAGAGATAAATGTTGATGTATGTGTAGAAAACTAGGGTGTATAATTTTAATGTAAGAATTTCCTTTTGTCTGTAATGTTGCGAGATGCACGGAAGGCTAAATGATTGGGTGTCGTAACGCCCATACCGCTAGCGGGCCGAGCTGACGATGCCGTGGCGACAGGCGACAGAGCCGCGGCACTCCCCACTCCACTGTCGGACGGGGTACACTCCACGCGCCCGCTACAGCAGGTCAACGGCCTGGGGCGACACGCACGTACCACTGGCCATTCATGAGTTCCGCCACCCTTACGACTGGGGAAGGTATCCCGCGGAGGCAACAGCGGGTGGTTTCTTCTGCTCAACGGCGCGCGCAGCGGCGCTACTGCAGAATGGACGAGGCGCGGCAGAGCCCGGCGAGCATTTTTTTTTTACCAGCAGCTAATAACTAGTACTGGACTGTGGAGCCGTGAAACAAGATGACTGCGACTTTCCATAATGTGGAAAGTGAAGGACTGGTGTTTCCACGTTGTGAGTGGTGGAAAAGATTTTGTCTTTAGCAGACAGGACGATCGTTTTGTTTTGTCTTGACCACTGAATGGTGGGATCCATAGACTTTTGGCAGTGACTTGTTAAGTGTGCTTTGTGAATTGCACGTGGGACACTTGGTACACTTAGAGGACAGTTGTCGTTTGGTGAACAATTATTGTATGAAGGCAAGAAACTAGAGTGGGACATTGACATTTGCGTCTGTAGTAGGAGACATTTCTTGAACTGGTGCGGGAATAAGTGCTGTTTGTTGAAACTTACGACTTTTAATTACACCATGAACTGAAAGGACAGAACCGTGGGTAGTAGTAGTTGTAGGGCCATTTTTTTGGACGAACAGATTCGTGTGGATGGTACTCTGACAGTGACTATGACGTTTGTGTTTAATGTGAGATACAGTTTGCTGTCCAGTGCGTGTTCAAAATGCCGATTTGAGTGACTCAAAGACTTTCGTCCGGGTAACCATGGGAGAGCTTTGACACCGAGACAGTGGTTCTAGGAAAACTATCAGCAACTTTTTGACCACAAGAAAATCACAGAATGAAAGGTTTCCGTGTGACTCGCAAGATAGGAAATAATGTATTTGTAATTGTGTAAATGTTTTTTTATGTGTTTCATTCCTGAAGGGACAGCAAGTGTAATTGTATTTCATCAACATTTGTGTTTAGAATAGTTAGTGTTTGTTTTTTGTCTGTTCTGGGTTATCAAGTTCACGTAGCATGTTTATTAGAATATTTCGTACAATGATGCTCTAATTATAAGCCAGTGGCGTAATACTAACGTAGCGGTTCATGTAGCATTGATCAGTAAGATTGTCACAGGGGACAAGAGTTTGCATTGCACAACAAATATCGGAATTAACTGATGTATTTTGATGTCGTCCATAGTAATAATCTTGTTGGTGTTTTGACTGAAGCCACTTATTTTTATTATCACAGTGGTGACATTTCACATTAAAGTGTAACGAAGGCTAGTCGAAATGCAAGTTCTGGTCGTCTATATGTGTGACAACAGAGAAAGTATTTTTTATTTGTTTTAGAATTATTGAAATTTGGATTACTCATAAAAATAACGAAGATCCCAGTAACTAAAGCAAAATTTTATCTCAAGATTATTTTTTCATTTCTATGATGTGATGTTTTATTTGTCATGTAGATTGTTGTAAATTTGTATGTGTACGTTACTCCGGATTGTGGAGAGTACAATAATGCAACAACTGCCAATTGCGTAAAGTAACAACATTTGGTCGTCTATTTGAGGTCACCAGGGGCTAAGGTCTCCTCCTGGTTACTTTGATGATTTGCTACGTTTGTTCTAATACAGTTTTCTTAAAAAAATGTTCGGAACTACCCTCGCATTGCAAGGATAGTACCGTGCCATTTTTTTCTGCATGGGTAGCCGGTGGTGAAAGGGTACAGTACCGCCCAACATTGAAAATAGGTACGAAATTCTTGTCAGAACAACACATTTTTTGTGTAAAAGTAACTCAATTTCAATTAATACAGCGAAGCCGGATACCAGTGTGGGAAAGAATGACAATTTATTTATTTAATTGATCACATGTGCACTCCCTCAAAATAAATCCCTACATCCAGTTTGGTGAGATCTGTGAAAGGAATGAATGTATGGTCGTCTGCTAACCACAGATAGTGAATCGGAATATATGATCATCTTTGAGTCGATCCTTTGGCTACCTTTGGTGAGACCAAAGAGATGGAAGTTACCAGAGCTTTGAGCGTCTGAAATGTGGCTGACCAATAAGGTAGCAGGGTGCTTCTCCCACTTCGAGAGAGGTGCGAGAGAATCAGAATACGGCCATGTTTCAGCACTCTGCCGCTGAACCTTCTGCTGTAAAGACCTGTTTTTTTGTTGTGCTCCGGAATGAAAGAGTGGAGGCATGGTATGGATGTGGAATATTTAAGAGTAGTTAGAATTAATAATTTCTCTTTCACAGGACCTTTTGTGGGGAAAATTACAAAGTGAGGCAGGTAATTTTAAGGGGATTGTAGTAAACCAACGGTCACAAAGAGTCCACGTGTAGTTATAAGTTGAGATACTTCCGTGAGCTTAAGCTGAAATATTTAAGAATTAATAGCGTGTGTACATTAAGCTGAAATATTTAAGAATTAATAGCGTGTGTACAATAAGCTGAAATATTTAAGAAATAGCGTGTGTATCATAAGTTGAAGTATTTAAGAAATATCATTCCGTGTGACGCTAAATTTAAACTCTGAGAGAGAATCAAGGTGAGTCGGCCGTTTTTCCAGCAACGCCACTTGGCTTGCATTGCACAGGAAGACGTGCGTTTATCTCCAGAGTTCACAGTAGGAAAGTAGAATTACAAAGTGGGGCAGTGTCGTGTGAAACTGGGATAAATATTGATTGAAGTGGGAAAGCGGAAAGTGATGAAGTTGTAACCGTTCTTTGTGTAATATTTCATATTGTTGTGCTGTGTATGTCTTGTAATTTGGGTATGTGTGTTTTGCATGGGAGTAGCAAGGTAGTTTCGAAAGATTTGTGGGTATGCCTGTTCCTTCTGTATCGCTCGATCTGGAGGAAAGTTTCGTGAGGATTATTGTGAGAGGCGAAGTGTGAGGTATAATAAAAGATCCACCATCCGATCCAGGGAGTGCACTGTTGCGGTAAATAGATTACGAGACCATAGTATAGAGATTCACTAACGTAAAGCCATGCCCACTGGGCGGAATTTCTCATGTGATTTTGTTGTAGGTTGTAGAATTTGTGTGTTTAGGAATAAATCAAATAGTGAAAAGAAAGAGATTGGTGGCCTTTTTCATTAAATTGTATGTTATCGTAATGTCCCGAATTTATATAAAAGCCGTTAAATCAAAGACAAAAGGTAAATGTGGTATTGCCAGTGCGTAGTGTACAGTCAGAGTTCTATAAATCACTGATAGTCAGATGCGTGTTTCCGTTGCGTATTATTCATACAGGAGGATAATTTGTAACTAAATAGTAAGATACGAGAATTCATGTTGCTCGATAAATTAAGGAAGATTCCACTCGCTTGGCAAACCACACATCTTGCAGGCCTGACTGCTTGATGCCACAGTATGAGAAAGGCAAGTGGGTGCCTCTCATAATTTCGACCCTGCCAGGATTCCGTTTTTTTTTGCCACGATAATTTTGTTACCAGGATATTTAATTTGTTGCCAGGATTCCGTTTTTTTTGCCACGATAATTTTGTTACCAGGATACAGCAGAAGGTTCAGCGGCAGAGTGCTGAAACATGGCCGTATTCTGATTCTCTCGCACCTCTCTCGAAGTGGGAGAAGCACCCTGCTACCTTATTGGTCAGCCACATTTCAGACGCTCAAAGCTCTGGTAACTTCCATCTCTTTGGTCTCACCAAAGGTAGCCAAAGGATCGACTCAAAGATGATCATATATTCCGATTCACTATCTGTGGTTAGCAGACGACCATACATTCATTCCTTTCACAGATCTCACCAAACTGGATGTAGGGATTTATTTTGAGGGAGTGCACATGTGATCAATTAAATAAATAAATTGTCATTCTTTCCCACACTGGTATCCGGCTTCGCTGTATTAATTGAAATTGAGTTACTTTTACACAAAAAATGTGTTGTTCTGACAAGAATTTCGTACCTATTTTCAGTGTTGGGCGGTACTGTACCCTTTCACCACCGGCTACCCATGCAGAAAAAAATGGCACGGTACTATCCTTGCAATGCGAGGGTAGTTCCGAACATTTTTTTTAAGAAAACTGTATTAGAACAAACGTAGCAAATCATCAAAGTAACCAGGAGGAGACCTTAGCCCCTGGTGACCTCAAATTGACGACCAAATGTTCTTACTTTACCAAATTGGCAGTTGTTGCATTATTGTACTCTCCACAATCCGGAGTAACGTACACATACTAATTTACAACAATCTACATGACAAATAAAACATCACATCATAGAAATGAAAAAATAATCTTGAGATAAAATTTTGCTTTAGTTACTGGGATCTTCGTTATTTTTATGAGTAATCCAAATTTCAGTAATTCTAAAACAAATAAAAAATACTTTCTCTGTTGTCACACATATAGACGACAAGAACTTGCATTTCGACTAGCCTTCGTTACACTTTAATGTGAAATGTCACCACTGTGATAATAAAAATAAGTGGCTTCAGTCAAAACACCAACAAGATTATTACTATGGACGACATCAAAATACATCAGTTAATTCCGATATTTGTTGTGCAATGCAAACTCTTGTCCCCTGTGACAATCTTACTGATCAATGCTACATGAACCGCTACGTTAGTATTACGCCACTTGCTTATAATTAGAGCATCATTGTGCGAAATATTCTAATAAACATGCTACGTGAACTTGATAACCCAGAACAGACAAAAAACAAACACTAACTATTCTAAACACAAATGTTGATGAAATACAATTACACTTGCTGTCCCTTCAGGAATGAAACACATAAAAAAACATTTACACAATTACAAATACATTATTTCCTATCTTGCGAGTCACACGGAAACCTTTCATTCTGTGATTTTCTTGTGGTCAAAAAGTTGCTGATAGTTTTCCTAGAACCACTGTCTCGGTGTCAAAGCTCTCCCATGGTTACCCGGACGAAAGTCTTTGAGTCACTCAAATCGGCATTTTGAACACGCACTGGACAGCAAACTGTATCTCACATTAAACACAAACGTCATAGTCACTGTCAGAGTACCATCCACACGAATCTGTTCGTCCAAAAAAATGGCCCTACAACTACTACTACCCACGGTTCTGTCCTTTCAGTTCATGGTGTAATTAAAAGTCGTAAGTTTCAACAAACAGCACTTATTCCCGCACCAGTTCAAGAAATGTCTCCTACTACAGACGCAAATGTCAATGTCCCACTCTAGTTTCTTGCCTTCATACAATAATTGTTCACCAAACGACAACTGTCCTCTAAGTGTACCAAGTGTCCCACGTGCAATTCACAAAGCACACTTAACAAGTCACTGCCAAAAGTCTATGGATCCCACCATTCAGTGGTCAAGACAAAACAAAACGATCGTCCTGTCTGCTAAAGACAAAATCTTTTCCACCACTCACAACGTGGAAACACCAGTCCTTCACTTTCCACATTATGGAAAGTCGCAGTCATCTTGTTTCACGGCTCCACAGTCCAGTACTAGTTATTAGCTGCTGGTAAAAAAAAATGCTCGCCGGGCTCTGCCGCGCCTCGTCCATTCTGCAGTAGCGCCGCTGCGCGCGCCGTTGAGCAGAAGAAACCACCCGCTGTTGCCTCCGCGGGATACTTTCCCCAGTCGTAAGGGTGGCGGAACTCATGAATGGCCAGTGGTACGTGCGTGTCGCCCCAGGCCGTTGACCTGCTGTAGCGGGCGCGTGGAGTGTACCCCGTCCGACAGTGGAGTGGGGAGTGCCGCGGCTCTGTCGCCTGTCGCCATGGCACCGTCAGCTCGGCCCGCTAGCGGTATGGGCGTTACGACACCCAATCATTTAGCCTTCCGTGCATCTCGCAACATTACAGACAAAAGGAAATTCTTACATTAAAATTATACACCCTAGTTTTCTACACATACAACATCAACATTTATCTCTTTTCTATAGACAGCCCACACTCGTGCTATTCATTGTACCTGTCGTCCCTCATACAAAACATGAAAGTGTAAAAAAAAACAAAAGGAATAATAAACAATCTATACAGCTCATAATTACAATATCAAATAGTAGGCTACTCTAACATCCTATCACAGTGAAAATATTAGAAACTTTATCCTAAAACTACAATATACAATGAACTTTTGTGCTTGTGACACACTGAAATTAATACCCCTTGAAAGTGTTCTAACAAAAAAATAAGAAATTATCTATACAGCTCACAATTACCTACCACAGGTTATTAAATATTAAACTACTTTAACATCCTAACACAATAAACATTTTAGAAACTGGTGACTCTAGATCTACAACATACAATGCACCTTTGTGTTTGTGACAGACTGAAATTAGTATCTCTTTATACATTTTACATTTTATTATATATAACAACATTTCTAGGACATGTATGCACCATCCACATGATGTCAAATCCTGACCTGCCATCGAGGTTCATCCAAATCAAACAATACACAATAATGTTTTAGTTACAGATCGGTAGCATCCCCTTTACAGGAGTGTGCGCATTGATCACACTACTCTACGACTCTCACTCACCAGACATCACATTTTCCTTCTCATTCAATTCATTAATACACTAACAGAATAGGTCTAGAAGTCAGTTAACCTTAACACCACCACACTCACGACAACATACCATACCTTTGCTCCCTTATACTTATAACACCACCACACTCACGACAACATACCATACCTTTGCTCCCTTATACTCAACCACATAACACATGAAGCTGTTCCGGAGATAGCTTTCCAGTCTCCGAATTCGTCCTTTCACTCTGGCACCTCTCTCCATCGGCTTACCTCCGCATTCACTTCATGCTAAATATCAACTTAGAATTGCGACATTTCATCTAAGAAACAAAAATACACAAATTATTCAACCTGCAAAATAACTGTACACATTCTTGGTACCGTTTTGATTGGTTATACTGGTACCAGGCTTCAACAACAACAAAAAATATTTTTTTGCCCAATCGCAAATGTTATACTAAGAATTAGATCTTACACTTATATTACATCTTACGTCAGTGTTCCACAACGTTCACCATCTGGATCTCATACTCCCTTTATGTCCTTTCACATTGTGCAGTTGTCCTCATCTCTTCATTCGTATTTCGGCTCTCCGTCCGTCCATTACTCCATCATTTCCTGGTCTTCCTTCGCCATTCGCATCAATCTCTATTGCAGCATACACAGGTCTCTCTGTAACATACATCTAAGACATCTCCACATTATTCAGTTCTACTCACCTTTATTTACCACTATTTCATCACGTCGAATCTCTATTTATTAATCACACTGCTTCACGTCGCTTCTTCCCTTACCTATCACCTTTATCCACTACTATTTATCACGTCGCTTCTCTATCTACCATCTTTATTCACTCATAAATCATCACGTCGTTTCTGCTTGATCCTTATTCATACGACAAAAAATACGTACATACACCACTCTGTCGACTCCTGTTCATGACTCATCTGACCAGTCTATTCCGTCATACTTCCTGACATCCCGCCTGAAAATTCTTATGTTCGATTTGACCCTGCACAACGTTACACACCACAAATAAATACACTGACTATCTACCATAA
Source organism: Schistocerca piceifrons (assembly GCF_021461385.2). Classification (NCBI taxonomy): domain Eukaryota; kingdom Metazoa; phylum Arthropoda; class Insecta; order Orthoptera; family Acrididae; genus Schistocerca; species Schistocerca piceifrons. The sequence continues at coordinate 187,282,144 of NC_060143.1, read as the reverse complement.
ATTGCCTACTTTAGATCTATCCTTAACTTTTCCATAATTTGATGTTAGAAATGTGATGAAGCCCACGAGACTGTTTTCCCTTGATCGTCTCAATCAGTACCGCATTTTCATGGACAATCCGCCTCGCTCTGAATGGTCCACTATAAAGAATTGGCTAGTTAGGAATCTAAGCTTACATGAAAATTAAATGTATGCAGAGAATATACAAGCTGGGAGAAATGGGACAGCCCAAGTGTTAGAAACTTTGGTGCTAGTAGCCTCTTTCACTAACACCAGAATCCGAACAACCATACACAGCACCTAATTATAACTGTCACCACGACTATGACATACTATAGATCAGATGGCATCTAATTTAAAAACTTCGATCACATTACTGATGTTACCTGTAACAGCAGTATAAACGTACCCTATTCCATACAGATCACAATGTTTACTTTTTACATTACGTGTTAAGTACCTGCAATAGTCAAATCACTCTAATTAAACTGGACTCATTGGCATTATTACACAACATTTTAGCAACTGGTTTCTTTGAGGAAGCAGTCCTTTTACTTTACTGTTCGAAATAAAAATTTGCAAATTTTGCTCTGAGAGACCAGCCTAACAGATGCCATTACTGGTGGTTTATTCTCTGATCAGAAGTATGGTATTTGCATTCCTACATATCAGTAGAGTATGTCCGCTACATAGACAATTTTCAGTGCCAGCCGCATGTGTTTTAAGGCAAGATGCTAAGGGCTGATATGTTGGATTTGTTTCTCCTATCCATCAATCTATTACGACAAGAAAGAAATACCAGGATTCCATGCTCTCCTGTCATTCTGATAGTTTCTGCCGTTCCTATCCTCGACTCTGTCTGACCTATGAGTCGTGTCTCCGTTCACGATATTGCTCTCATTACCCAATTCTTGTAACAAGTGCTGAAATGACGCAGAATCGTCTAAGCCTCTGCCTGCTATCACTATATCTCTGCGCAATCTCACTGGCAACTTCGTTATACAGATCCTAATGAGCTCCCCAGTTTCGTATGGCACATCCAAATACCTGTTTCGTCTCAGCATTTCCTGATAACACGACACTGGATCTCTTATACCACCTTCGTTACAATTTGGCATCATCAATATGCTTTGCTTAACCTGGTCCTGCTTACTTTTCGACCAGAATTCATTTAAAAATTTGTCACAAAACATCTTGTAGCTACTACAGTCTTTAATAACTTCCTGCATTTTCGCTCTAGCCTCGTCCCTCAAATGGTTACACACAAACTTCATTTTTAGGAGCGGTCCCCACGATGAAGGTAATGAATCTTGAAATTGAGACAGCCACAGGCATGGATGTTGGTAATTATCAGGATCCGGAAAACAAGTGTACGTTTGTACCGACACGAAGTGTCTCCTACATTCTTCTTCCGCATTTATGTTTTCCGACCTTGGGCTATACCCAGTTGGGTTTGCCACCTGTTTTATCCGACACAACCGTTCTTCTAACTCTCTGAGTTCGTCATCCTCTTTCTGCCTATTTTCGATTTTTGAATTTATCTCACTCTCCCTCCGCAGTCTACCTGGTGGTGTTTCACCTTCGCTTCTGCACGCTAATTGCAACTGTGCTAGTTCTTCCCTATGTTTCCTATTTGTTTCTAATTGTGCCTCTTTAAACTGTAATAGTGATTGTATCTCCTCCTGGTCGGCATAAACCTCTCGCTGCGTACTGTCAGAGCCTGTTTCGCCTCTTATACTGATCTTTTCTACATCTGCGCTAATCGTATTCATTCTGACCACTACCTCCGCAACTTCATCCCTGTGTTTATTTAGCGCCATTTCCTGCCGTGTGACTTGAGCTTCCACGCTGTCTAATGCCCCTTGTTTATCTGCAAGTAAGTCCTCCACTATCTCTTTGATTCGCTCATCCGGCCACACGCCCCTATGTTCTGTAATATCGCTTTCTATTGCACTTATTCGTACCTCCAAATTATTGGCCTTTTCTTTCACAGCATCACATTCTTGCTGCACCGCATCCAGATTCTTCTCCCCCTCATCTAACCGATTATTAACTGCGGACAGACGCTCATCGATAACTGTGTGTAGCTTCCTCATTGCCTCTTTATTTCCCTTATCAATTGCCTCCAATCTTTCCTTATTTGCTTCCAATCTCTCCTTAGTCTCCCTATCTCTCTCCTTAGCCTCCCTATCTCTCTCCTTATTATCTCTATTGATTGCTTCTAATCTTTCGTTAGTCTCCCTACTCATCGCTTGTAAAAACTGCAGTATCACATCGTTATTTCCTACTTTCGACGCGCTCACCTCGTTCGCCTGAGAAACCGTAGCTTCGCTAAGGGTAGCTGCACTTTCACCGCACACCTGGCCTAGTCTCGGCTCGCCCGCGTCGTCGGGAAAAGCCCGCGTTTGTGGACAAAGCCCGCCGCATACAGGATCCCCTTGCAGCGGTCCACTGAACAATACAGCCCCTTCGGAGTGTTTGTCTTTCTCGCTTATTAACCCATGGTCAACAGTCACTTCCTGCTGCACTGCTACGTCCACCCCAGAATCGCTATTCTCCATGGTGGCTACACCTTTTGACTGCGACCTAGTTACTACGGACATTACGCAAAAAAAAAAATTATGAAACGATCTTCCAGCCTTGTGCGATATAGCAATTAATTACATAAAATAAAATAAAAGATCCTCACCAATCCAGAAAGAATTTCCAAACAGAAAAAATTTTACTTCTTAGCGCTATCACAACACATTCCATAAAAAAAATCTTAACAGCAAACCCTAACAACAAAATATCCTAACAAAAACGATCCTGGCAAAGGAATCCTGGCAACAAATTAAATATCCTGGTAACAAAATTATCGTGGCAAAAAACGGAATCCTGGCAACAAATTAAATATCCTGGTAACAAAATTATCGTGGCAAAAAATGGAATCCTGGCAACAAATTAAATATCCAGGTAACAAAATTATCGTGGCAAAAAAAGGAATCCTGGCAGGGTCGAAATTATGAGAGGCACCCACTTGCCTTTCTCATACTGTGGCATCAAGCAGTCAGGCCTGCAAGATGTGTGGTTTGCCAAGCGAGTGGAATCTTCCTTAATTTATCGAGCAACATGAATTCTCGTATCTTACTATTTAGTTACAAATTATCCTCCTGTATGAATAATACGCAACGGAAACACGCATCTGACTATCAGTGATTTATAGAACTCTGACTGTACACTACGCACTGGCAATACCACATTTACCTTTTGTCTTTGATTTAACGGCTTTTATATAAATTCGGGACATTACGATAACATACAATTTAATGAAAAAGGCCACCAATCTCTTTCTTTTCACTATTTGATTTATTCCTAAACACACAAATTCTACAACCTACAACAGAATCACATGAGAAATTCCGCCCAGTGGGCATGGCTTTACGTTAGTGAATCTCTATACTATGGTCTCGTAATCTATTTACCGCAACAGTGCACTCCCTGGATCGGATGGTGGATCTTTTATTATACCTCACACTTCGCTTCTCACAATAATCCTCACGAAACTTTCCTCCAGATCGAGCGATACAGAAGGAACAGGCATACCCACAAATCTTTCGAAACTACCTTGCTACTCCCATGCAAAACACACATACCCAAATTACAAGACATACACAACACAACAATATGAAATATTACACAAAGAACGGTTACAACTTCATCACTTTCCGCTTTCCCACTTCAATCAATATTTATCCCAGTTTCACACGACACTGCCCCACTTTGTAATTCTACTTTCCTACTGTGAACTCTGGAGATAAACGCACGTCTTCCTGTGCAATGCAAGCCAAGTGGCGTTGCCGGAAAAACGGCCGACTCACCTTGATTCTCTCTCAGAGTTTAAATTCAGCGTCACACGGAATGATATTTCTTAAATACTTCAACTTATGATACACACGCTATTTCTTAAATATTTCAGCTTATTGTACACACGCTATTAATTCTTAAATATTTCAGCTTATTGTACACACGCTATTAATTCTTAAATATTTCAGCTTAAGCTCACGGAAGTATCTCAACTTATAACTACACGAGGGCTCTTTGTGACCGTTGGTTTACTACAATCCCCTTAAAATTACCTGCCTCACTTTGTAATTTTCCCCACAAAAGGTCCTGTGAAAGAGAAATTATTAATTCTAACTACTCTTAAATATTCCACATCCATACCATGCCTCCACTCTTTCATTCCGGGAAAACAATCTCGTGGGCTTCATCACATTTCTAACATCAAATTATGGAAAAGTTAAGGATAGATCTAAAGTAGGCAATTTATGGTAGATAGTCAGTGTATTTATTTGTGGTGTAACGTTGTGCAGGGTCAAAATCGAACATAAGAATTTTCAGGCGGGATGTCAGGAAGTATGACGGAATAGACTGGTCGAATGAGTCATGAACAGGAGTCGATAGGGTGGTGTATGTACGTATTTTTTGTCATATGAATAAGGATCAAGCAGAAACGACGTGATGATTAATGAGTGGATATGGATGGTAGATAGAGAAGCGACGTGATAAATAGTAGTAGATAAAGGTGATATTTAAGGAGAGAAGCGACGTGAAGCAGTGTGATTAATAAAGAAAGATTCGACGTGATGAAACAGTGGTAAATAAAGGTGAGTAGAATTGATAATGTGGAGATGTCTTAGATGTATGTTACAGAGAGGCCTGTGTATGCTGCAATAGAGATTGATGCCAATGGCAAAGGAAGACCAGGAAATGATGGAGTAATGGACGGACGGAGAGCCGAAATACGAATGAAGAGATGAGGACAACTGCACAATGTGAAAGGACGTAAAGGGAGTATGAGACCCAGATGGTGAACGTTGTGGAATACTGACGTAAGATGTGATATAAGTGTAGATCTAATTCTTAGCATAAAATTTGCGATTGGGCAAAAATAATATTTTTTGTTGTTGTTGAAGCCTGGTACCAGTATAACCAATCAAAACGGTACCAAGAATGTGTACAGTTATTTTGCAGGTTGATTAATTTGTGTATTTTTTGTTCTTAGATGAAATGTCGTAATTCTAAGTTGGTGTTTAGCAGAATGATTAATGGGTAAAGCGAATGCGGAGGTAAGCCGATGGAGAGAGGTGCCAGAGTGAAAGGACGAATTCGGAGACTGGAATGCTATCTCTGAAACAGCTTCATGTGTTATGTGGTGGAGTATAAGGGAGCAAAGGTATGGTATGTTGTCGTGAGTGTGGTGGTGTTATAAGTATAAGGGAGCAAAGGTATGGTATGTTGTCGTGAGTGTGGTGGTGTTAAGGTTAACTGACTTCTATACCTATTCTGTTAGTGTATTAATGGATTGAATGAGAAGGAAAATGTGATGTCTGGTGAGTGAGAGTCGTAGTGTAGTGTGATCAATGCGCCCACTCCTGTAAAGGGGATCCTACCGATCTGTAACTAAAACATTATTGTGTATTGTTTGATTTGGATGAACCTCGATGGCAGGTCAGGATTAGACATCATGTGGATGGTTCATACATGTCCTAGAAATGTTGTTATATATAATAAAATGTAAAATGTATAAAGAGATACTAATTTCAGTCTGTCACAAACACAAAGGTGCATTGTATGTTGTAGATTTAGAGTCACCAGTTTCTAAAATGTTTATTGTGTTAGGATGTTAAAGTAGTTTAATAACCTGTGGTAGGTAATTGTGAGCTGTATAGATTATTTCTTATTTTTTTTTGTTAGAACACTTTCAAGTGGTATTAATTTCAATCTGTCACAAGCACAAAGGTGCATTGTATGTTGTAGATTTAGAGTCAACAGTTTCTAAAATGTTTGTTGTGTTAGGATGTTAAAGTAGTTTAATATTTAATAACCAGTGGTAGGTAATTATGAGCTGTATAGATTGTTTATTATTCCTTTTGTTTTTTTTTTACACTTTCATGTTTTGTATGAGGGACGACAGGTACAATGAATAGAACGAGTGTGGGCTGTCTATAGAAAAGAGATAAATGTTGATGTTGTATGTGTAGAAAACTAGGGTGTATAATTTTAATGTAAGAATTTCCTTTTGTCTGTAATGTTGCGAGATGCACGGAAGGCTAACTGATTGGGTGTCGTAACGCCCATACCGCTAGCGGGCCGAGCTGACGATGCCGTGGCGACAGGCGACAGAGCCGCGGCACTCCCCACTCCACTGTCGGACGGGGTACACTCCACGCGCCCACTACAGCAGGTCAACGGCCTGGGGCGACACGCACGTACCACTGGCCATTCATGAGTTCCGCCACCCTTACGACTGGGGAAGGTATCCCGCGGAGGCAACAGCGGGTGGTTTCTTCTGCTCAACGGCGCGCGCAGCGGCGCTACTGCAGAATGGACGAGGCGCGGCAGAGCCCGGCGAGCATTTTTTTTTTTACCAGCAGCTAATAACTAGTACTGGACTGTGGAGCCGTGAAACAAGATGACTGCGACTTTACATAATGTGGAAAGTGAAGGACTGGTGTTTCCACGTTGTGAGTGGTGGAAAAGATTTTGTCTTTAGCAGACAGGACGATCGTTTTGTTTTGTCTTGACCACTGAATGGTGGGATCCATAAACTTTTGGCAGTGACTTGTTAAGTGTGCTTTGTGAATTGCATGTGGGACACTTTGTATACTTAAAGAGGACAGTCGTCGTTTGGTGAACAATTATTGTATGAAGGCAAGAAACTAGAGTGGGACATTGACATTTGCGTCTGTAGTAGGAGACATTTCTTGAACTGGTGCGGGAATAAGTGCTGTTTGTTGAAACTTACGACTTTTAATTACACCATGAACTGAAGGGACAGAACCGTGGGTAATAGTAGTTGTAGGGCCATTTTTTTTTTGGACGAACAGATTCGTGTGGATGGTACTCTGACAGTGACTATGACATTTGTGTTTAATGTGAGATACAGTTTACTGTTCAGTGCGTGTTCAAAATGCCGATTTGAGTGACTCAAAGACTTTCGTCCGGGTAACCATGGGAGAGCTTTGACACCGAGACAGTGGTTCTAGGAAAACTATCAGCAACTTTTTGACCCCAAGAAAATCACAGAATGAAAGGTTTCCGTGTGACTCGCAAGATAGGGAATAATGTATTTGTAATTGTGTAAATGTTTTTTTTATGTGTTTCATTCCTGAAGGGACAGCAAGTGTAATTGTATTTCATCAACATTTGTGTTTAGAATAGTTAGTGTTTGTTTTTTGTCTGTTCTGGGTTATCAAGTTCACGTAGCAGGTTTATTAGAATATTTGGTACAATGATGCTCTAATTATAAGCCAGTGGCGTAATACTAACGTAGCGGTTCATGTAGCATTGATCAGTAAGATTGTCACAGGGGACAAGAGTTTGCATTGCACAACAAATATCGGAATTAACTGATGTCTTTTGATGTCGTCCATAGTAATAATCTTGTTGGTGTTTTGACTGAAGCCACTTATTTTTATTATCACAGTGGTGACATTTCACATTAAAGTGTAACGAAGGCTAGTCGAAATGCAAGTTCTTGTCGTCTATATGTGTGACAACAGAGAAAGTATTTTTTATTTGTTTTAGAATTATTGAAATTTGGATTACTCATAAAAATAACGAAGATCCCAGTAACTAAAGCAAAATTTTATCTCAAGATTATTTTTTCATTTCTATGATGTGATGTTTTATTTGTCATGTAGATTGTTGTAAATTTGTATGTGTACGTTACTCCGGATTGTGGAGAGTACAATAATGCAACAACTGCCAATTTGGTAAAGTAACAACATTTGGTCGTCAATTTGAGGTCACCAGGGGCTAAGGTCTCCTCCTGGTTACTTTGATGATTTGCTACGTTTGTTCTAATACAGTTTTCTTAAAAAAATGTTCGGAACTACCCTCGCATTGCAAGGATAGTACCGTGCCATTTTTTTCTGCATGGGTAGCCGGTGGTGAAAGGGTACAGTACCGCCCAACACTGAAAATAGGTACGAAATTCTTGTCAGAACAACACATTTTTTGTGTAAAAGTAACTCAATTTCAATTAATACAGCGAAGCCGGATACCAGTGTGGGAAAGAATGACAATTTATTTATTTAATTGATCACATGTGCACTCCCTCAAAATAACAGGTCTTTACAGCAGAAGGTTCAGCGGCAGAGTGCTGAAACATGGCCGTATTCTGATTCTCTCGCACCTCTCTCGAAGTGGGAGAAGCACCCTGCTACCTTATTGGTCAGCCACATTTCAGACGCTCAAAGCTCTGGTAACTTCCATCTCTTTGGTCTCACCAAAGGTAGCCAAAGGATCGACTCAAAGATGATCATATATTCCGATTCACTATCTGTGGTTAGCAGACGACCATACATTCATTCCTTTCACAGATCTCACCAAACTGGATGTAGGGATTTATTTTGAGGGAGTGCACATGTGATCAATTAAATAAATAAATTGTCATTCTTTCCCACACTGGTATCCGGCTTCGCTGTATTAATTGAAATTGAGTTACTTTTACACAAAAAATGTGTTGTTCTGACAAGAATTTCGTACCTATTTTCAATGTTGGGCGGTACTGTACCCTTTCACCACCGGCTACCCATGCAGAAAAAAATGGCACGGTACTATCCTTGCAATGCGAGGGTAGTTCCGAACATTTTTTTAAGAAAACTGTATTAGAACAAACGTAGCAAATCATCAAAGTAACCAGGAGGAGACCTTAGCCCCTGGTGACCTCAAATAGACGACCAAATGTTGTTACTTTACGCAATTGGCAGTTGTTGCATTATTGTACTCTCCACAATCCGGAGTAACGTACACATACAAATTTACAACAATCTACATGACAAATAAAACATCACATCATAGAAATGAAAAAATAATCTTGAGATAAAATTTTGCTTTAGTTACTGGGATCTTCGTTATTTTTATGAGTAATCCAAATTTCAATAATTCTAAAACAAATAAAAAATACTTTCTCTGTTGTCACACATATAGACGACCAGAACTTGCATTTCGACTAGCCTTCGTTACACTTTAATGTGAAATGTCACCACTGTGATAATAAAAATAAGTGGCTTCAGTCAAAACACCAACAAGATTATTACTATGGACGACATCAAAATACATCAGTTAATTCCGATATTTGTTGTGCAATGCAAACTCTTGTCCCCTGTGACAATCTTACTGATCAATGCTACATGAACCGCTACGTTAGTATTACGCCACTTGCTTATAATTAGAGCATCATTGTACGAAATATTCTAATAAACATGCTACGTGAACTTGATAACCCAGAACAGACAAAAAACAAACACTAACTATTCTAAACACAAATGTTGATGAAATACAATTACACTTGCTGTCCCTTCAGGAATGAAACACATAAAAAAACATTTACACAATTACAAATACATTATTTCCTATCTTGCGAGTCACACGGAAACCTTTCATTCTGTGATTTTCTTGTGGTCAAAAAGTTGCTGATAGTTTTCCTAGAACCACTGTCTCGGTGTCAAAGCTCTCCCATGGTTACCCGGACGAAAGTCTTTGAGTCACTCAAATCGGCATTTTGAACACGCACTGGACAGCAAACTGTATCTCACATTAAACACAAACGTCATAGTCACTGTCAGAGTACCATCCACACGAATCTGTTCGTCCAAAAAAATGGCCCTACAACTACTACTACCCACGGTTCTGTCCTTTCAGTTCATGGTGTAATTAAAAGTCGTAAGTTTCAACAAACAGCACTTATTCCCGCACCAGTTCAAGAAATGTCTCCTACTACAGACGCAAATGTCAATGTCCCACTCTAGTTTCTTGCCTTCATACAATAATTGTTCACCAAACGACAACTGTCCTCTAAGTGTACCAAGTGTCCCACGTGCAATTCACAAAGCACACTTAACAAGTCACTGCCAAAAGTCTATGGATCCCACCATTCAGTGGTCAAGACAAAACAAAACGATCGTCCTGTCTGCTAAAGACAAAATCTTTTCCACCACTCACAACGTGGAAACACCAGTCCTTCACTTTCCACATTATGGAAAGTCGCAGTCATCTTGTTTCACGGCTCCACAGTCCAGTACTAGTTATTAGCTGCTGGTAAAAAAAAAATGCTCGCCGGGCTCTGCCGCGCCTCGTCCATTCTGCAGTAGCGCCGCTGCGCGCGCCGTTGAGCAGAAGAAACCACCCGCTGTTGCCTCCGCGGGATACCTTCCCCAGTCGTAAGGGTGGCGGAACTCATGAATGGCCAGTGGTACGTGCGTGTCGCCCCAGGCCGTTGACCTGCTGTAGCGGGCGCGTGGAGTGTACCCCGTCCGACAGTGGAGTGGGGAGTGCCGCGGCTCTGTCGCCTGTCGCCACGGCATCGTCAGCTCGGCCCGCTAGCGGTATGGGCGTTACGACACCCAATCATTTAGCCTTCCGTGCATCTCGCAACATTACAGACAAAAGGAAATTCTTACATTAAAATTATACACCCTAGTTTTCTACACATACATCAACATTTATCTCTTTTCTATAGACAGCCCACACTCGTGCTATTCATTGTACCTGTCGTCCCTCATACAAAACATGAAAGTGTAAAAAAAAAAACAAAAGGAATAATAAACAATCTATACAGCTCATAATTACAATATCAAATAGTAGGCTACTCTAACATCCTATCACAGTGAAAATATTAGAAACTTTATCCTAAAACTACAATATACAATGAACTTTTGTGCTTGTGACACACTGAAATTAATACCCCTTGAAAGTGTTCTAACAAAAAATAAGAATAATCCACATAGCTCACAATTACCTACCACATGTTATTAAATAGTAAACTACTTTCACATCCTAACACAACAAACATTTTTTTGAAACTCATGACTCTAAATCTACAACATACAATGCACCTTTGTGCTTGTGACAGATTGAAATTAATACCACTTGAAAGTGTTCTAACAAAAAAATAAGAAATAATCTATACAGCTCACAATTACCTAACACAGGTTATTAAATATTAAACTACTTTAACATCCTATGACAATAAACATTTTAGAAACTGGTGACTCTAAATCTACAACATACAATGCACCTTTGTGTTTGTGACAGACTGAAATTAGTATCTCTTTATACATTTTACATTTTATTATATATAACAACATTTCTAGGACATGTATGAACCATCCACATGATGTCAAATCCTGACCTGCCATCGAGGTTCATCCAAATCAAACAATACACAATAATGTTTTAGTTACAGATCGGTAGGATCCCCTTTACAGGAGTGGGCGCATTGATCACACTACTCTACGACTCTCACTCACCAGACATCACATTTTCCTTCTCATTCAATCCATTAATACACTAACTGAATAGGTCTAGAAGTCAGTTAACCTTAACACCACCACACTCACGACAACATACCATACCTTTGCTCCCTTATACTTATAACACCACCACACTCACGACAACATACCATACCTTTGCTCCCTTATACTCAACCACATAACACATGAAGCTGTTCCGGAGATAGCTTTCCAGTCTCCGAATTCGTCCTTTCACTCTGGCACCTCTCTCCATCGGCTTACCTCCGCATTCACTTCATGCTAAATATCAACTTAGAATTGCGACATTTCATCTAAGAAACAAAAATACACAAATTATTCAACCTGCAAAATAACTGTACACATTCTTGGTACCGTTTTGATTAGTTATCCTGGTACCAGGCTTCAACAACAACAACAATAAATATTATTTTTGCCAAATCGCAAATGTTATGCTAAGAATTAGATCTTACACTTATATTACATCTTACGTCAGTTTTCCACAACGTTCACCATCTGGATCTCATACTCCCTTTATGTCCTTTCACATTGTGCAGTTGTCCTCATCTCTTCATTCGTATTTCGGCTCTCCGTCCGTCCATTACTCCATCATTTCCTGGTCTTCCTTCGCCATTCGCATCAATCTCTATTGCAGCATACACAGGTCTCTCTGTAACATACATCTAAGACATCTCCACATTATTCAATTCTACTCACCTTTATTTACCACTGTTTCATCACGTCGAATCTCTATTTATTAATCACACTGCTTCACGTCGCTTCTTCCCTTACCTATCACCTTTATCCACTACTATTTATCACGTCGCTTCTCTATCTACCATCTTTATTCCCTCATAAATTATCACGTCGTTTCTGCTTGATCCTTATTCATACGACAAAAAATACGTACATACACCACTCTGTCGACTCCTGTTCATGACTCATTTGACCAGTCTATTCCGTCATACTTCCTGACATCCCGCCTGAAAATTCTTATGTTCGATTTGACCCTGCACAACGTTACACACCACAAATAAATACACTGACTATCTACCATAAATTGCCTACTTTAGATCTATCCTTAACTTTTCCATAATTTGATGTTAGAAATGTGATGAAGCCCACGAGACTGTTTTCCCTTGATCGTCTCAATCAGTACAGCATTTTCATGGACAATCCGCCTCACTCTGAATGGTCCACTATACACAGTAAAGAATTTGCTAGTTAGGAATCTGTGCTTCTTTGATAATCGATGAGTTTTAATTAGAACCTTGTCTCCTACTGCCAATTCGATCTTACGGATCTTTCCTTTCTGCTTCTCCTGCCTATCCTTAGCTGCTTTCTTAATACGCTCTATCGCAACCTTGACAATTTCTGTGTGCCTCTGCTTTCCTGATCGCGGAAAATCTACCAGCTCCCTGACTCGATCTGGTGGTGGTTCATTCTTTAGTACCGTAATTGGTGATAATCCAGTTGCTCCATGTGGTAGCTCATTGAGGATGTCCTGAAAATCTTTGAGAAAAATACTCCAACTTCTGTGTTGCCTATGGCAATAGATCTTACACAATTTTCCCAGTTCTTTTACCACTCTTTCACTGGGGTTACTTGCAGCATGGTATCGGGATATGAACACCGGTTTTATCCTTCTTCTCTTCAGTGTGGTTAGCCATTGTCTGGATCTATATTGCGGTCCATTGTCAGCTATGAACTTTTCTACAGTTCCTACTTCTCGCAAAAAGTTTTTAACGATCGCTGCTGCCACTGTCCTTCCCGTCGCACGTTTCAATGCGGTAAAAGTCACATACTTTGACACCAATTCCACTGCTACTAAAACATATCTATATCCCTGCACTGACTTAGGTAGCGGGCCAAACAAATCTGTTGCTCCGAATTCCCTCAATCTACCTGGCACTATCGGAAAAAGCGGTGCTTTGCATGAGATAGTTAACGATTTTGCCTTCTGGCACAATTTGCAACTACCAAGCACGTTCTTGATCCTCCTCTCCATACTAATGAAATAAACTGATTCCCTTAACTTCTTACAGCATTTCCTTGCCCCGTAATGCCCGTAACTTAGGTGAGTGTACCAGATCAGCTTGTTGACTATTTCATTTGGTATACACAACACCCAGTCCTGTGTGTTCGGATTTCTACGGTAGAAAAGGACCCCGTTCTGAATTGTATAAAAACGTGCTATATTGGCATCTAAGTTCGCTGTAACTCTGTCCTTCACCATTCTCTATGACGCGTCTTTATCCTGCTCTTTCGCGATATTTGTGAGTACCGTCCCTATGTATTTCTCGAACGGCACGCCCTGCATATACAATATATCATATCTGTTCTCGTTTACCTCCTCATCAAAGCATTGACCGTGACCTACTGGATTCCTTGACAACGCATCTGCCACTATATTCTGTGGCCCAGGAATATACATGACCGAAAACTGAAACTCCTGTAAATAGAGTGCCCACCTAGCGAGTCGTCTATGGTTAAGTTTGGCCGACATCAGAAACTGTAGTGACTTGTGGTCAGTATAGATTTTAGTATGCCTTCCATACAAATAGTATCTAAACTTACTAAAACCCCATACTATTGCCAAAGCTTCAAGCTCAGTTACCGTGTAATTTCTCTCAGCTTTGCTAAGCACTCGGCTCGCAAATGCAATAGGTTGTTGTATTACTTCTCCTCCTTGCTCTTGCTCTTGGAACAATGTTACCCCAAGTCCACTACGGGAACTGTCCGTGGCCATACAAAACTCTTTCCCTAGGTCTGGATGCCCGAGAAGAGGTGCCGATAGCAGTGCCTTCTTTAACGCCTCATACTCTTCCTGCGCAACAGGGTCCCAATTCCATACCGTTTTCTTTCCAGTCAGCTGACATAGTCTGGGTGTCGCTGCACCCCCAATCTTAATGAACCTCCTGTAAAAATTGATTAATCCTAAATAACCCCGTAGCTGACGTTTTGTTCTTGGCACCGGAAAATCTCTGATTGCTTCGAGTTTGTCTGGATTTGGTCTTATTCCCTCTGGTGTCACAATGTGACCTAGAAACTCGATTTCTTTTCGTCCAAATTCTGACTTTCCCAAATTCACGGTCACCCCATGTCTCTCCAGTGCACCGAGCAATATGCCTAACGTTCTATTGTGGTCTTCCCAGTTTCTTTCGGCTATCAGGACATCATCCACGTACTGTGTTATCTTATCTTTTATTTCATTAGGAATGACAGTATTTAGCGCTCTGATAAATGCCGCGGATGATACATTTAACCCAAATGGTAGTTTCCGGAACTGATACGATTTCCCGTAGCACAAGAAAGCAGTGTATTTTCTACACCCCCTGTCTAACTCCACCTGCCAGAAACTCATTCTCAAATCAACTGAGCTGAGAACTCTGATCCCGTGGAACTTTTGTAGCAATTCGTCAAGTGTCAGCGGCCGATCTGTCTCTGGCTCTATTATCTTATTAATCCTTCTTGCGTCCAAAACTAATCTAATTGACCCATCCTTTTTTTCAACACAAACTAAAGGACTGTTGTACGGACTGGATGCTGGTTCGATAATCCCTTGTTGTAGCATGCTTTCGATCTCAGCTTCCACTCTTTCTTTGTACACAACAGGTATCGGGTACACTTGGGCCCTAAACTGTTTATGTGGCTTGACCTTGAATCTATACACAAAATTTCTTATTGTACCCGCAGCATGTTTAAATACCTTTCTATTCTCGTATAAAATTTTCTGCAATTCCCCGTAGACCGTGGTCCCTCGTAAATGCCAGATTTTCTCCCTGATCTCCTCCTCCAAACATTTATGAATTTCCTTCTTCTCTTGTTCGAACCCCGTATTCTGTGCCTGTTTACCGGACTTTACCGCCAGACATAATGCTAAGTGTGCATTATCTTTACCATGTAAGCAATCGTCGAATCTTAATGTAATTTCCTCCGAATCTCGTTTCAACTCCATCGAACCATTTCTCATGTTAACGACTGCTTTATATTGGTTCAAAAAATTAACCCCTAATATCCCTTCAACAGTTAGAGATGACACAATCATGAACACTGTACTAAACCTCTTCGCCTGGCACACGAAGTCTACCTGCGCTTGTAACTTCACCTCAATTCCCTTTCCTGTAATTGCCCCTCTCACTGTTGTCCTTTGCAATGGCAACGTTGGCCATGGTTTCGTAAGGCTACAACACTTGAACACATCTTCCCTCAAAACACTCATTACACTGCCTGTGTCGATGACACAAGGTACGATTATATTATTTATTTCTACGCTAATTATTGGGTGGACTTCACTCCCCACATCTCCTACCTCCTCTAACAGATTCTCCCTTAGTTTTCCGTAATCGATATACCTAATATTTACATCATTAATAGTCCTGGTTTGTACCCGTCTATCAAGTAGTCACCTTCTTGTCCCTCCGTCATTGTGACAATGATTGTCCTGTCGTGAACCCAATAATTGCCTATCCTCTCTTCGCCCATCATTTTCATTTTCCCTTCTTCCATCTCTGTCCCATCTTCTATCTTCCCGGTTTGCTGGTCGATATCCCCATGAATTCTGCCCCCTATTTCCTCGCCATCTTCCATTTCCGTCATTCCTCTGATTCCATGCTCTCCTGTCATTCTGATAGTTTCTACCGTTCCTATCCTCAACTCTGTCTGACCTAAGAGTCATGTCGCCGCTCACAATGTTGCTCTCGTTACCCAGTTCCTGTAATAAGTGCTGAAATGACGCAGAATCGTTCAAGCCTCTGCCTGCTATCACTATATCTCTGCGCAATCTCACTGGCAACTTCGTTATACAGATCCTAATGAGCTCCCCAGTTTCGTATGGCACATCCAAATACCTGTTTCGTCTCAGCATTTCCTGATAACACGACACTGGATCTCTTATACCACCTTCGTTACAATTTGGCATCATCAATATGCTTTGCTTAACCTGGTCCTGCTTACTTTTCGACCAGAATTCATTTAAAAATTTGTCACAAAACATCTTGTAGCTACTACAGTCTTTAATAACTTCCTGCATTTTCGCTCTAGCCTCGTCCCTCAAATGGTTACACACAAACTTCATTTTTAGGAGCGGTCCCCACGATGAAGGTAATGAATCTTGAAATTGAGACAGCCACAGGCATGGATGTTGGTAATTATCAGGATCCGGAAAACAAGTGTACGTTTGTACCGACACGAAGTGTCTCCTACATTCTTCTTCCGCATTTATGTTTTCCGACCTTGGGCTGTACCCAGTTGGGTTTGCCACCTGTTTTATCCGACATAACCGTTCTTCTAACTCTCTGAGTTCGTCTTTCTCTTTCTGCCTATTTCCTTTTTTTGAATTTATTTCAGTCTCCCTCTGCAATCTACCTGGTGGTGTGTCACCTCCGCTACTGCATGCTAATCGCAACTGTGCTAGCTCTTCCCTATGTTTCCCATTTATTTCTAATTGCGCCTCTTTAAACTGTAATAGTGATTGTATCTCTTCCTGCTCGGCATAAACCTCTCGCTGCGTACTGTCAGAGCCTGTCTCGCCTCTTACACTGACCTTTTCTACCTCTGCACTAATTGTATTCATTCTGACCACTACCTCCGCAACTTCATCCCTGTATTTATTTAGCGCCACTTCCTGCTGGGTGACTTGAGCTTCCACGCTGTCTAATGCCCCTTGTTTATCCGCAAGTAAGTCCTTCACTACCTCTTTGATTCGCTCATCTGGCAACACGTCCCTACGTTCTGTGATATCCCTCTCTATTGCAATTATTCGTACCTCCAAATTATTGGCTTTTTCTTTCACAGCATCCTGTACTTGCTTCGACGCACCCAGATTCTCCTCCCCCTCATCTAACCGATTATTAACTGCTGACAGACGCTCATCGATAACTGTGTGTAGCTTCCTCATTGCCTCTTTATTTCCCTTATCAATTGCCTCCAATCTTTCCTTATTTGCTTCCAATCTCTCCTTAGTCTCCCTATCTCTCTCCTTAGCCTCCCTATCTCTCTCCTTATTATCTCTATTGATTGCTTCTAATCTTTCGTTAGTCTCCCTACTCATCGCTTGTAAAAACTGCAGTATCACATCGTTATTTCTTACTTTCGACGCGCTCACCTCGTTCGCCTGAGAAACCGTAGCTTCGCTAAGGGTAGCTGCACTTTCACCGCACACCTGGCCTAGTCTCGGCTCGCCCGCGTCGTCGGGAAAAGCCCGCGTTTGTGGACAAAGCCCGCCGCATATAGGATCCCCTTGCAGCGGTCCACTGAACAATACAGCCCCTTCGGAGTGTTTGTCTTTCTCGCTCATTAACCCATGGTCAACAGTTACTTCCTGCTGCACTGCTACGTCCACCCCAGAATCGCTATTCTCCATGGTGGCTACACTTTTTGACTGCGACCTAGTTACTACGGACATTACGCAAAAAAAAAATTATGAAACGATCTTCCAGCCTTGTGCGATATAGCAATTAATTACATAAAATAAAATCAAAGATCCTCACCAATCCAGAAAGAATTTGCAAACAGAAAAAATTTTACTTCTTAGCGCTATCACAATGCATTCCATAAAAAAAATCTTAACAGCAAACCCTAACAACAAAATATCCTAACAAAAACGATCCTGGCAAAGGAATCCTGGCAACAAATTAAATATCCTGGTAACAAAATTATCGTGGCAAAAAATGGAATCCTGGCAACAAATTAAATATCCAGGTAACAAAATTATCGTGGCAAAAAACGGAATCCTGGCAGCAAATTAAATATCCTGGTAACAAAATTATCGTGGCAAAAAAAACGGAATCCTGGCAACAAATTAAATATCCTGGTAACAAAATTATCGTGGCAAAAAAAAAACGGAATCCTGGCAGGGTCGAAATTATGAGAGGCACCCACTTGCCTTTCTCATACTGTGGCATCAAGCAGTCAGGCCTGCAAGATGTGTGGTTTGCCAAGCGAGTGGAATCTTCCTTAATTTATCGAGCAACATGAATTCTCGTATCTTACTATTTAGTTACAAATTATCCTCCTGTATGAATAATACGCAACGGAAACACGCATCTGACTATCAGTGATTTATAGAACTCTGACTGTACACTACGCACTGGCAATACCACATTTACCTTTTGTCTTTGATTTAACGGCTTTTATATAAATTCGGGACATTACGATAACATACAATTTAATGAAAAAGGCCACCAATCTCTTTCTTTTCACTATTTGATTTATTCCTAAACACACAAATTCTACAACCTACAACAAAATCACATGAGAAATTCCGCCCAGTGGGCATGGCTTTACGTTAGTGAATCTCTATACTATGGTCTCGTAATCTATTTACCGCAACAGTGCACTCCCTGGATCGGATGGTGGATCTTTTATTATACCTCACACTTCGCCTCTCACAATAATCCTCACGAAACTTTCCTCCAGATCGAGCGATACAGAAGGAACAGGCATACCCACAAATCTTTCGAAACTACCTTGCTACTCCCATGCAAAACACACATACCCAAATTACAAGACATACACAGCACAACAATATGAAATATTACACAAAGAACGGTTACAACTTCATCACTTTCCGCTTTCCCACTTCAATCAATATTTATCCCAGTTTCACACGACACTGCCCCACTTTGTAATTCTACTTTCCTACTGTGAACTCTGGAGATAAACGCACG
Organism: Schistocerca piceifrons; assembly: GCF_021461385.2. Taxonomy (NCBI): domain Eukaryota; kingdom Metazoa; phylum Arthropoda; class Insecta; order Orthoptera; family Acrididae; genus Schistocerca; species Schistocerca piceifrons. Next base: position 187,263,174 of record NC_060143.1, on the reverse strand, counting down.
TCTTCCTGTGCAATGCAAGCCAAGTGGCGTTGCTGGAAAAACGGCCGACTCACCTTGATTCTCTCTCAGAGTTTAAATTTAGCGTCACACGGAATGATATTTCTTAAATACTTCAACTTATGATACACACGCTATTTCTTAAATATTTCAGCTTATTGTACACACGCTATTAATTCTTAAATATTTCAGCTTAATGTACACACGCTATTAATTCTTAAATATTTCAGCTTAAGCTCACGGAAGTATCTCAACTTATAACTACACGTGGACTCTTTGTGACCGTTGGTTTACTACAATCCCCTTAAAATTACCTGCCTCACTTTGTAATTTTCCCCACAAAAGGTCCTGTGAAAGAGAAATTATTAATTCTAACTACTCTTAAATATTCCACATCCATACCATGCCTCCACTCTTTCATTCCGGAGCACAACAAAAAAACAGGTCTTTACAGCAGAAGGTTCAGCGGCAGAGTGCTGAAACATGGCCGTATTCTGATTCTCTCGCACCTCTCTCGAAGTGGGAGAAGCACCCTGCTACCTTATTGGTCAGCCACATTTCAGACGCTCAAAGCTCTGGTAACTTCCATCTCTTTGGTCTCACCAAAGGTAGCCAAAGGATCGACTCAAAGATGATCATATATTCCGATTCACTATCTGTGGTTAGCAGACGACCATACATTCATTCCTTTCACAGATCTCACCAAACTGGATGTAGGGATTTATTTTGAGGGAGTGCACATGTGATCAATTAAATAAATAAATTGTCATTCTTTCCCACACTGGTATCCGGCTTCGCTGTATTAATTGAAATTGAGTTACTTTTACACAAAAAATGTGTTGTTCTGACAAGAATTTCGTACCTATTTTCAATGTTGGGCGGTACTGTACCCTTTCACCACCGGCTACCCATGCAGAAAAAAATGGCACGGTACTATCCTTGCAATGCGAGGGTAGTTCCGAACATTTTTTTAAGAAAACTGTATTAGAACAAACGTAGCAAATCATCAAAGTAACCAGGAGGAGACCTTAGCCCCTGGTGACCTCAAATAGACGACCAAATGTTGTTACTTTACGCAATTGGCAGTTGTTGCATTATTGTACTCTCCACAATCCGGAGTAACGTACACATACAAATTTACAACAATCTACATGACAAATAAAACATCACATCATAGAAATGAAAAAATAATCTTGAGATAAAATTTTGCTTTAGTTACTGGGATCTTCGTTATTTTTATGAGTAATCCAAATTTCAATAATTCTAAAACAAATAAAAAATACTTTCTCTGTTGTCACACATATAGACGACCAGAACTTGCATTTCGACTAGCCTTCGTTACACTTTAATGTGAAATGTCACCACTGTGATAATAAAAATAAGTGGCTTCAGTCAAAACACCAACAAGATTATTACTATGGACGACATCAAAATACATCAGTTAATTCCGATATTTGTTGTGCAATGCAAACTCTTGTCCCCTGTGACAATCTTACTGATCAATGCTACATGAACCGCTACGTTAGTATTACGCCACTTGCTTATAATTAGAGCATCATTGTACGAAATATTCTAATAAACATGCTACGTGAACTTGATAACCCAGAACAGACAAAAAACAAACACTAACTATTCTAAACACAAATGTTGATGAAATACAATTACACTTGCTGTCCCTTCAGGAATGAAACACATAAAAAAACATTTACACAATTACAAATACATTATTTCCTATCTTGCGAGTCACACGGAAACCTTTCATTCTGTGATTTTCTTGTGGTCAAAAAGTTGCTGATAGTTTTCCTAGAACCACTGTCTCGGTGTCAAAGCTCTCCCATGGTTACCCGGACGAAAGTCTTTGAGTCACTCAAATCGGCATTTTGAACACGCACTGGACAGCAAACTGTATCTCACATTAAACACAAACGTCATAGTCACTGTCAGAGTACCATCCACACGAATCTGTTCGTCCAAAAAAATGGCCCTACAACTACTACTACCCACGGTTCTGTCCTTTCAGTTCATGGTGTAATTAAAAGTCGTAAGTTTCAACAAACAGCACTTATTCCCGCACCAGTTCAAGAAATGTCTCCTACTACAGACGCAAATGTCAATGTCCCACTCTAGTTTCTTGCCTTCATACAATAATTGTTCACCAAACGACAACTGTCCTCTAAGTGTACCAAGTGTCCCACGTGCAATTCACAAAGCACACTTAACAAGTCACTGCCAAAAGTCTATGGATCCCACCATTCAGTGGTCAAGACAAAACAAAACGATCGTCCTGTCTGCTAAAGACAAAATCTTTTCCACCACTCACAACGTGGAAACACCAGTCCTTCACTTTCCACATTATGGAAAGTCGCAGTCATCTTGTTTCACGGCTCCACAGTCCAGTACTAGTTATTAGCTGCTGGTAAAAAAAAAATGCTCGCCGGGCTCTGCCGCGCCTCGTCCATTCTGCAGTAGCGCCGCTGCGCGCGCCGTTGAGCAGAAGAAACCACCCGCTGTTGCCTCCGCGGGATACCTTCCCCAGTCGTAAGGGTGGCGGAACTCATGAATGGCCAGTGGTACGTGCGTGTCGCCCCAGGCCGTTGACCTGCTGTAGCGGGCGCGTGGAGTGTACCCCGTCTGACAGTGGAGTGGGGAGTGCCGCGGCTCTGTCGCCTGTCGCCACGGCATCGTCAGCTCGGCCCGCTAGCGGTATGGGCGTTACGACACCCAATCATTTAGCCTTCCGTGCATCTCGCAACATTACAGACAAAAGGAAATTCTTACATTAAAATTATACACCCTAGTTTTCTACACATACATCAACATTTATCTCTTTTCTATAGACAGCCCACACTCGTGCTATTCATTGTACCTGTCGTCCCTCATACAAAACATGAAAGTGTAAAAAAAAAAACAAAAGGAATAATAAACAATCTATACAGCTCATAATTACAATATCAAATAGTAGGCTACTCTAACATCCTATCACAGTGAAAATATTAGAAACTTTATCCTAAAACTACAATATACAATGAACTTTTGTGCTTGTGACACACTGAAATTAATACCCCTTGAAAGTGTTCTAACAAAAAATAAGAATAATCCACATAGCTCACAATTACCTACCACATGTTATTAAATAGTAAACTACTTTCACATCCTAACACAACAAACATTTTTTTGAAACTCATGACTCTAAATCTACAACATACAATGCACCTTTGTGCTTGTGACAGATTGAAATTAATACCACTTGAAAGTGTTCTAACAAAAAAATAAGAAATAATCTATACAGCTCACAATTACCTAACACAGGTTATTAAATATTAAACTACTTTAACATCCTATGACAATAAACATTTTAGAAACTGGTGACTCTAAATCTACAACATACAATGCACCTTTGTGTTTGTGACAGACTGAAATTAGTATCTCTTTATACATTTTACATTTTATTATATATAACAACATTTCTAGGACATGTATGAACCATCCACATGATGTCAAATCCTGACCTGCCATCGAGGTTCATCCAAATCAAACAATACACAATAATGTTTTAGTTACAGATCGGTAGGATCCCCTTTACAGGAGTGGGCGCATTGATCACACTACTCTACGACTCTCACTCACCAGACATCACATTTTCCTTCTCATTCAATCCATTAATACACTAACTGAATAGGTCTAGAAGTCAGTTAACCTTAACACCACCACACTCACGACAACATACCATACCTTTGCTCCCTTATACTTATAACACCACCACACTCACGACAACATACCATACCTTTGCTCCCTTATACTCAACCACATAACACATGAAGCTGTTCCGGAGATAGCTTTCCAGTCTCCGAATTCGTCCTTTCACTCTGGCACCTCTCTCCATCGGCTTACCTCCGCATTCACTTCATGCTAAATATCAACTTAGAATTGCGACATTTCATCTAAGAAACAAAAATACACAAATTATTCAACCTGCAAAATAACTGTACACATTCTTGGTACCGTTTTGATTAGTTATCCTGGTACCAGGCTTCAACAACAACAACAATAAATATTATTTTTGCCAAATCGCAAATGTTATGCTAAGAATTAGATCTTACACTTATATTACATCTTACGTCAGTTTTCCACAACGTTCACCATCTGGATCTCATACTCCCTTTATGTCCTTTCACATTGTGCAGTTGTCCTCATCTCTTCATTCGTATTTCGGCTCTCCGTCCGTCCATTACTCCATCATTTCCTGGTCTTCCTTCGCCATTCGCATCAATCTCTATTGCAGCATACACAGGTCTCTCTGTAACATACATCTAAGACATCTCCACATTATTCAATTCTACTCACCTTTATTTACCACTGTTTCATCACGTCGAATCTCTATTTATTAATCACACTGCTTCACGTCGCTTCTTCCCTTACCTATCACCTTTATCCACTACTATTTATCACGTCGCTTCTCTATCTACCATCTTTATTCCCTCATAAATTATCACGTCGTTTCTGCTTGATCCTTATTCATACGACAAAAAATACGTACATACACCACTCTGTCGACTCCTGTTCATGACTCATTTGACCAGTCTATTCCGTCATACTTCCTGACATCCCGCCTGAAAATTCTTATGTTCGATTTGACCCTGCACAACGTTACACACCACAAATAAATACACTGACTATCTACCATAAATTGCCTACTTTAGATCTATCCTTAACTTTTCCATAATTTGATGTTAGAAATGTGATGAAGCCCACGAGACTGTTTTCCCTTGATCGTCTCAATCAGTACAGCATTTTCATGGACAATCCGCCTCACTCTGAATGGTCCACTATACACAGTAAAGAATTTGCTAGTTAGGAATCTGTGCTTCTTTGATAATCGATGAGTTTTAATTAGAACCTTGTCTCCTACTGCCAATTCGATCTTACGGATCTTTCCTTTCTGCTTCTCCTGCCTATCCTTAGCTGCTTTCTTAATACGCTCTATCGCAACCTTGACAATTTCTGTGTGCCTCTGCTTTCCTGATCGCGGAAAATCTACCAGCTCCCTGACTCGATCTGGTGGTGGTTCATTCTTTAGTACCGTAATTGGTGATAATCCAGTTGCTCCATGTGGTAGCTCATTGAGGATGTCCTGAAAATCTTTGAGAAAAATACTCCAACTTCTGTGTTGCCTATGGCAATAGATCTTACACAATTTTCCCAGTTCTTTTACCACTCTTTCACTGGGGTTACTTGCAGCATGGTATCGGGATATGAACACCGGTTTTATCCTTCTTCTCTTCAGTGTGGTTAGCCATTGTCTGGATCTATATTGCGGTCCATTGTCAGCTATGAACTTTTCTACAGTTCCTACTTCTCGCAAAAAGTTTTTAACGATCGCTGCTGCCACTGTCCTTCCCGTCGCACGTTTCAATGCGGTAAAAGTCACATACTTTGACACCAATTCCACTGCTACTAAAACATATCTATATCCCTGCACTGACTTAGGTAGCGGGCCAAACAAATCTGTTGCTCCGAATTCCCTCAATCTACCTGGCACTATCGGAAAAAGCGGTGCTTTGCATGAGATAGTTAACGATTTTGCCTTCTGGCACAATTTGCAACTACCAAGCACGTTCTTGATCCTCCTCTCCATACTAATGAAATAAACTGATTCCCTTAACTTCTTACAGCATTTCCTTGCCCCGTAATGCCCGTAACTTAGGTGAGTGTACCAGATCAGCTTGTTGACTATTTCATTTGGTATACACAACACCCAGTCCTGTGTGTTCGGATTTCTACGGTAGAAAAGGACCCCGTTCTGAATTGTATAAAAACGTGCTATATTGGCATCTAAGTTCGCTGTAACTCTGTCCTTCACCATTCTCTATGACGCGTCTTTATCCTGCTCTTTCGCGATATTTGTGAGTACCGTCCCTATGTATTTCTCGAACGGCACGCCCTGCATATACAATATATCATATCTGTTCTCGTTTACCTCCTCATCAAAGCATTGACCGTGACCTACTGGATTCCTTGACAACGCATCTGCCACTATATTCTGTGGCCCAGGAATATACATGACCGAAAACTGAAACTCCTGTAAATAGAGTGCCCACCTAGCGAGTCGTCTATGGTTAAGTTTGGCCGACATCAGAAACTGTAGTGACTTGTGGTCAGTATAGATTTTAGTATGCCTTCCATACAAATAGTATCTAAACTTACTAAAACCCCATACTATTGCCAAAGCTTCAAGCTCAGTTACCGTGTAATTTCTCTCAGCTTTGCTAAGCACTCGGCTCGCAAATGCAATAGGTTGTTGTATTACTTCTCCTCCTTGCTCTTGCTCTTGGAACAATGTTACCCCAAGTCCACTACGGGAACTGTCCGTGGCCATACAAAACTCTTTCCCTAGGTCTGGATGCCCGAGAAGAGGTGCCGATAGCAGTGCCTTCTTTAACGCCTCATACTCTTCCTGCGCAACAGGGTCCCAATTCCATACCGTTTTCTTTCCAGTCAGCTGACATAGTCTGGGTGTCGCTGCACCCCCAATCTTAATGAACCTCCTGTAAAAATTGATTAATCCTAAATAACCCCGTAGCTGACGTTTTGTTCTTGGCACCGGAAAATCTCTGATTGCTTCGAGTTTGTCTGGATTTGGTCTTATTCCCTCTGGTGTCACAATGTGACCTAGAAACTCGATTTCTTTTCGTCCAAATTCTGACTTTCCCAAATTCACGGTCACCCCATGTCTCTCCAGTGCACCGAGCAATATGCCTAACGTTCTATTGTGGTCTTCCCAGTTTCTTTCGGCTATCAGGACATCATCCACGTACTGTGTTATCTTATCTTTTATTTCATTAGGAATGACAGTATTTAGCGCTCTGATAAATGCCGCGGATGATACATTTAACCCAAATGGTAGTTTCCGGAACTGATACGATTTCCCGTAGCACAAGAAAGCAGTGTATTTTCTACACCCCCTGTCTAACTCCACCTGCCAGAAACTCATTCTCAAATCAACTGAGCTGAGAACTCTGATCCCGTGGAACTTTTGTAGCAATTCGTCAAGTGTCAGCGGCCGATCTGTCTCTGGCTCTATTATCTTATTAATCCTTCTTGCGTCCAAAACTAATCTAATTGACCCATCCTTTTTTTCAACACAAACTAAAGGACTGTTGTACGGACTGGATGCTGGTTCGATAATCCCTTGTTGTAGCATGCTTTCGATCTCAGCTTCCACTCTTTCTTTGTACACAACAGGTATCGGGTACACTTGGGCCCTAAACTGTTTATGTGGCTTGACCTTGAATCTATACACAAAATTTCTTATTGTACCCGCAGCATGTTTAAATACCTTTCTATTCTCGTATAAAATTTTCTGCAATTCCCCGTAGACCGTGGTCCCTCGTAAATGCCAGATTTTCTCCCTGATCTCCTCCTCCAAACATTTATGAATTTCCTTCTTCTCTTGTTCGAACCCCGTATTCTGTGCCTGTTTACCGGACTTTACCGCCAGACATAATGCTAAGTGTGCATTATCTTTACCATGTAAGCAATCGTCGAATCTTAATGTAATTTCCTCCGAATCTCGTTTCAACTCCATCGAACCATTTCTCATGTTAACGACTGCTTTATATTGGTTCAAAAAATTAACCCCTAATATCCCTTCAACAGTTAGAGATGACACAATCATGAACACTGTACTAAACCTCTTCGCCTGGCACACGAAGTCTACCTGCGCTTGTAACTTCACCTCAATTCCCTTTCCTGTAATTGCCCCTCTCACTGTTGTCCTTTGCAATGGCAACGTTGGCCATGGTTTCGTAAGGCTACAACACTTGAACACATCTTCCCTCAAAACACTCATTACACTGCCTGTGTCGATGACACAAGGTACGATTATATTATTTATTTCTACGCTAATTATTGGGTGGACTTCACTCCCCACATCTCCTACCTCCTCTAACAGATTCTCCCTTAGTTTTCCGTAATCGATATACCTAATATTTACATCATTAATAGTCCTGGTTTGTACCCGTCTATCAAGTAGTCACCTTCTTGTCCCTCCGTCATTGTGACAATGATTGTCCTGTCGTGAACCCAATAATTGCCTATCCTCTCTTCGCCCATCATTTTCATTTTCCCTTCTTCCATCTCTGTCCCATCTTCTATCTTCCCGGTTTGCTGGTCGATATCCCCATGAATTCTGCCCCCTATTTCCTCGCCATCTTCCATTTCCGTCATTCCTCTGATTCCATGCTCTCCTGTCATTCTGATAGTTTCTACCGTTCCTATCCTCAACTCTGTCTGACCTAAGAGTCATGTCGCCGCTCACAATGTTGCTCTCGTTACCCAGTTCCTGTAATAAGTGCTGAAATGACGCAGAATCGTTCAAGCCTCTGCCTGCTATCACTATATCTCTGCGCAATCTCACTGGCAACTTCGTTATACAGATCCTAATGAGCTCCCCAGTTTCGTATGGCACATCCAAATACCTGTTTCGTCTCAGCATTTCCTGATAACACGACACTGGATCTCTTATACCACCTTCGTTACAATTTGGCATCATCAATATGCTTTGCTTAACCTGGTCCTGCTTACTTTTCGACCAGAATTCATTTAAAAATTTGTCACAAAACATCTTGTAGCTACTACAGTCTTTAATAACTTCCTGCATTTTCGCTCTAGCCTCGTCCCTCAAATGGTTACACACAAACTTCATTTTTAGGAGCGGTCCCCACGATGAAGGTAATGAATCTTGAAATTGAGACAGCCACAGGCATGGATGTTGGTAATTATCAGGATCCGGAAAACAAGTGTACGTTTGTACCGACACGAAGTGTCTCCTACATTCTTCTTCCGCATTTATGTTTTCCGACCTTGGGCTGTACCCAGTTGGGTTTGCCACCTGTTTTATCCGACATAACCGTTCTTCTAACTCTCTGAGTTCGTCTTTCTCTTTCTGCCTATTTCCTTTTTTTGAATTTATTTCAGTCTCCCTCTGCAATCTACCTGGTGGTGTGTCACCTCCGCTACTGCATGCTAATCGCAACTGTGCTAGCTCTTCCCTATGTTTCCCATTTATTTCTAATTGCGCCTCTTTAAACTGTAATAGTGATTGTATCTCTTCCTGCTCGGCATAAACCTCTCGCTGCGTACTGTCAGAGCCTGTCTCGCCTCTTACACTGACCTTTTCTACCTCTGCACTAATTGTATTCATTCTGACCACTACCTCCGCAACTTCATCCCTGTATTTATTTAGCGCCACTTCCTGCTGGGTGACTTGAGCTTCCACGCTGTCTAATGCCCCTTGTTTATCCGCAAGTAAGTCCTTCACTACCTCTTTGATTCGCTCATCTGGCAACACGTCCCTACGTTCTGTGATATCCCTCTCTATTGCAATTATTCGTACCTCCAAATTATTGGCTTTTTCTTTCACAGCATCCTGTACTTGCTTCGACGCACCCAGATTCTCCTCCCCCTCATCTAACCGATTATTAACTGCTGACAGACGCTCATCGATAACTGTGTGTAGCTTCCTCATTGCCTCTTTATTTCCCTTATCAATTGCCTCCAATCTTTCCTTATTTGCTTCCAATCTCTCCTTAGTCTCCCTATCTCTCTCCTTAGCCTCCCTATCTCTCTCCTTATTATCTCTATTGATTGCTTCTAATCTTTCGTTAGTCTCCCTACTCATCGCTTGTAAAAACTGCAGTATCACATCGTTATTTCTTACTTTCGACGCGCTCACCTCGTTCGCCTGAGAAACCGTAGCTTCGCTAAGGGTAGCTGCACTTTCACCGCACACCTGGCCTAGTCTCGGCTCGCCCGCGTCGTCGGGAAAAGCCCGCGTTTGTGGACAAAGCCCGCCGCATATAGGATCCCCTTGCAGCGGTCCACTGAACAATACAGCCCCTTCGGAGTGTTTGTCTTTCTCGCTCATTAACCCATGGTCAACAGTTACTTCCTGCTGCACTGCTACGTCCACCCCAGAATCGCTATTCTCCATGGTGGCTACACTTTTTGACTGCGACCTAGTTACTACGGACATTACGCAAAAAAAAATTATGAAACGATCTTCCAGCCTTGTGCGATATAGCAATTAATTACATAAAATAAAATCAAAGATCCTCACCAATCCAGAAAGAATTTGCAAACAGAAAAAATTTTACTTCTTAGCGCTATCACAATGCATTCCATAAAAAAAATCTTAACAGCAAACCCTAACAACAAAATATCCTAACAAAAACGATCCTGGCAAAGGAATCCTGGCAACAAATTAAATATCCTGGTAACAAAATTATCGTGGCAAAAAATGGAATCCTGGCAACAAATTAAATATCCAGGTAACAAAATTATCGTGGCAAAAAACGGAATCCTGGCAGCAAATTAAATATCCTGGTAACAAAATTATCGTGGCAAAAAAAACGGAATCCTGGCAACAAATTAAATATCCTGGTAACAAAATTATCGTGGCAAAAAAAAACGGAATCCTGGCAGGGTCGAAATTATGAGAGGCACCCACTTGCCTTTCTCATACTGTGGCATCAAGCAGTCAGGCCTGCAAGATGTGTGGTTTGCCAAGCGAGTGGAATCTTCCTTAATTTATCGAGCAACATGAATTCTCGTATCTTACTATTTAGTTACAAATTATCCTCCTGTATGAATAATACGCAACGGAAACACGCATCTGACTATCAGTGATTTATAGAACTCTGACTGTACACTACGCACTGGCAATACCACATTTACCTTTTGTCTTTGATTTAACGGCTTTTATATAAATTCGGGACATTACGATAACATACAATTTAATGAAAAAGGCCACCAATCTCTTTCTTTTCACTATTTGATTTATTCCTAAACACACAAATTCTACAACCTACAACAAAATCACATGAGAAATTCCGCCCAGTGGGCATGGCTTTACGTTAGTGAATCTCTATACTATGGTCTCGTAATCTATTTACCGCAACAGTGCACTCCCTGGATCGGATGGTGGATCTTTTATTATACCTCACACTTCGCCTCTCACAATAATCCTCACGAAACTTTCCTCCAGATCGAGCGATACAGAAGGAACAGGCATACCCACAAATCTTTCGAAACTACCTTGCTACTCCCATGCAAAACACACATACCCAAATTACAAGACATACACAGCACAACAATATGAAATATTACACAAAGAACGGTTACAACTTCATCACTTTCCGCTTTCCCACTTCAATCAATATTTATCCCAGTTTCACACGACACTGCCCCACTTTGTAATTCTACTTTCCTACTGTGAACTCTGGAGATAAACGCACGTCTTCCTGTGCAATGCAAGCCAAGTGGCGTTGCTGGAAAAACGGCCGACTCACCTTGATTCTCTCTCAGAGTTTAAATTTAGCGTCACACGGAATGATATTTCTTAAATACTTCAACTTATGATACACACGCTATTTCTTAAATATTTCAGCTTATTGTACACACGCTATTAATTCTTAAATATTTCAGCTTAATGTACACACGCTATTAATTCTTAAATATTTCAGCTTAAGCTCACGGAAGTATCTCAACTTATAACTACACGTGGACTCTTTGTGACCGTTGGTTTACTACAATCCCCTTAAAATTACCTGCCTCACTTTGTAATTTTCCCCACAAAAGGTCCTGTGAAAGAGAAATTATTAATTCTAACTACTCTTAAATATTCCACATCCATACCATGCCTCCACTCTTTCATTCCGGAGCACAACAAAAAAACAGGTCTTTACAGCAGAAGGTTCAGCGGCAGAGTGCTGAAACATGGCCGTATTCTGATTCTCTCGCACCTCTCTCGAAGTGGGAGAAGCACCCTGCTACCTTATTGGTCAGCCACATTTCAGACGCTCAAAGCTCTGGTAACTTCCATCTCTTTGGTCTCACCAAAGGTAGCCAAAGGATCGACTCAAAGATGATCATATATTCCGATTCACTATCTGTGGTTAGCAGACGACCATACATTCATTCCTTTCACAGATCTCACCAAACTGGATGTAGGGATTTATTTTGAGGGAGTGCACATGTGATCAATTAAATAAATAAATTGTCATTCTTTCCCACACTGGTATCCGGCTTCGCTGTATTAATTGAAATTGAGTTACTTTTACACAAAAAATGTGTTGTTCTGACAAGAATTTCGTACCTATTTTCAATGTTGGGCGGTACTGTACCCTTTCACCACCGGCTACCCATGCAGAAAAAAATGGCACGGTACTATCCTTGCAATGCGAGGGTAGTTCCGAACATTTTTTTAAGAAAACTGTATTAGAACAAACGTAGCAAATCATCAAAGTAACCAGGAGGAGACCTTAGCCCCTGGTGACCTCAAATAGACGACCAAATGTTGTTACTTTACGCAATTGGCAGTTGTTGCATTATTGTACTCTCCACAATCCGGAGTAACGTACACATACAAATTTACAACAATCTACATGACAAATAAAACATCACATCATAGAAATGAAAAAATAATCTTGAGATAAAATTTTGCTTTAGTTACTGGGATCTTCGTTATTTTTATGAGTAATCCAAATTTCAATAATTCTAAAACAAATAAAAAATACTTTCTCTGTTGTCACACATATAGACGACCAGAACTTGCATTTCGACTAGCCTTCGTTACACTTTAATGTGAAATGTCACCACTGTGATAATAAAAATAAGTGGCTTCAGTCAAAACACCAACAAGATTATTACTATGGACGACATCAAAATACATCAGTTAATTCCGATATTTGTTGTGCAATGCAAACTCTTGTCCCCTGTGACAATCTTACTGATCAATGCTACATGAACCGCTACGTTAGTATTACGCCACTTGCTTATAATTAGAGCATCATTGTACGAAATATTCTAATAAACATGCTACGTGAACTTGATAACCCAGAACAGACAAAAAACAAACACTAACTATTCTAAACACAAATGTTGATGAAATACAATTACACTTGCTGTCCCTTCAGGAATGAAACACATAAAAAAACATTTACACAATTACAAATACATTATTTCCTATCTTGCGAGTCACACGGAAACCTTTCATTCTGTGATTTTCTTGTGGTCAAAAAGTTGCTGATAGTTTTCCTAGAACCACTGTCTCGGTGTCAAAGCTCTCCCATGGTTACCCGGACGAAAGTCTTTGAGTCACTCAAATCGGCATTTTGAACACGCACTGGACAGCAAACTGTATCTCACATTAAACACAAACGTCATAGTCACTGTCAGAGTACCATCCACACGAATCTGTTCGTCCAAAAAAATGGCCCTACAACTACTACTACCCACGGTTCTGTCCTTTCAGTTCATGGTGTAATTAAAAGTCGTAAGTTTCAACAAACAGCACTTATTCCCGCACCAGTTCAAGAAATGTCTCCTACTACAGACGCAAATGTCAATGTCCCACTCTAGTTTCTTGCCTTCATACAATAATTGTTCACCAAACGACAACTGTCCTCTAAGTGTACCAAGTGTCCCACGTGCAATTCACAAAGCACACTTAACAAGTCACTGCCAAAAGTCTATGGATCCCACCATTCAGTGGTCAAGACAAAACAAAACGATCGTCCTGTCTGCTAAAGACAAAATCTTTTCCACCACTCACAACGTGGAAACACCAGTCCTTCACTTTCCACATTATGGAAAGTCGCAGTCATCTTGTTTCACGGCTCCACAGTCCAGTACTAGTTATTAGCTGCTGGTAAAAAAAAAAATGCTCGCCGGGCTCTGCCGCGCCTCGTCCATTCTGCAGTAGCGCCGCTGCGCGCGCCGTTGAGCAGAAGAAACCACCCGCTGTTGCCTCCGCGGGATACCTTCCCCAGTCGTAAGGGTGGCGGAACTCATGAATGGCCAGTGGTACGTGCGTGTCGCCCCAGGCCGTTGACCTGCTGTAGCGGGCGCGTGGAGTGTACCCCGTCCGACAGTGGAGTGGGGAGTGCCGCGGCTCTGTCGCCTGTCGCCACGGCATCGTCAGCTCGGCCCGCTAGCGGTATGGGCGTTACGACACCCAATCATTTAGCCTTCCGTGCATCTCGCAACATTACAGACAAAAGGAAATTCTTACATTAAAATTATACACCCTAGTTTTCTACACATACATCAACATTTATCTCTTTTCTATAGACAGCCCACACTCGTGCTATTCATTGTACCTGTCGTCCCTCATACAAAACATGAAAGTGTAAAAAAAAAAACAAAAGGAATAATAAACAATCTATACAGCTCATAATTACAATATCAAATAGTAGGCTACTCTAACATCCTATCACAGTGAAAATATTAGAAACTTTATCCTAAAACTACAATATACAATGAACTTTTGTGCTTGTGACACACTGAAATTAATACCCCTTGAAAGTGTTCTAACAAAAAATAAGAATAATCCACATAGCTCACAATTACCTACCACATGTTATTAAATAGTAAACTACTTTCACATCCTAACACAACAAACATTTTTTTGAAACTCATGACTCTAAATCTACAACATACAATGCACCTTTGTGCTTGTGACAGATTGAAATTAATACCACTTGAAAGTGTTCTAACAAAAAAATAAGAAATAATCTATACAGCTCACAATTACCTAACACAGGTTATTAAATATTAAACTACTTTAACATCCTATGACAATAAACATTTTAGAAACTGGTGACTCTAAATCTACAACATACAATGCACCTTTGTGTTTGTGACAGACTGAAATTAGTATCTCTTTATACATTTTACATTTTATTATATATAACAACATTTCTAGGACATGTATGAACCATCCACATGATGTCAAATCCTGACCTGCCATCGAGGTTCATCCAAATCAAACAATACACAATAATGTTTTAGTTACAGATCGGTAGGATCCCCTTTACAGGAGTGGGCGCATTGATCACACTACTCTACGACTCTCACTCACCAGACATCACATTTTCCTTCTCATTCAATCCATTAATACACTAACTGAATAGGTCTAGAAGTCAGTTAACCTTAACACCACCACACTCACGACAACATACCATACCTTTGCTCCCTTATACTTATAACACCACCACACTCACGACAACATACCATACCTTTGCTCCCTTATACTCAACCACATAACACATGAAGCTGTTCCGGAGATAGCTTTCCAGTCTCCGAATTCGTCCTTTCACTCTGGCACCTCTCTCCATCGGCTTACCTCCGCATTCACTTCATGCTAAATATCAACTTAGAATTGCGACATTTCATCTAAGAAACAAAAATACACAAATTATTCAACCTGCAAAATAACTGTACACATTCTTGGTACCGTTTTGATTAGTTATCCTGGTACCAGGCTTCAACAACAACAACAATAAATATTATTTTTGCCAAATCGCAAATGTTATGCTAAGAATTAGATCTTACACTTATATTACATCTTACGTCAGTTTTCCACAACGTTCACCATCTGGATCTCATACTCCCTTTATGTCCTTTCACATTGTGCAGTTGTCCTCATCTCTTCATTCGTATTTCGGCTCTCCGTCCGTCCATTACTCCATCATTTCCTGGTCTTCCTTCGCCATTCGCATCAATCTCTATTGCAGCATACACAGGTCTCTCTGTAACATACATCTAAGACATCTCCACATTATTCAATTCTACTCACCTTTATTTACCACTGTTTCATCACGTCGAATCTCTATTTATTAATCACACTGCTTCACGTCGCTTCTTCCCTTACCTATCACCTTTATCCACTACTATTTATCACGTCGCTTCTCTATCTACCATCTTTATTCCCTCATAAATTATCACGTCGTTTCTGCTTGATCCTTATTCATACGACAAAAAATACGTACATACACCACTCTGTCGACTCCTGTTCATGACTCATTTGACCAGTCTATTCCGTCATACTTCCTGACATCCCGCCTGAAAATTCTTATGTTCGATTTGACCCTGCACAACGTTACACACCACAAATAAATACACTGACTATCTACCATAAATTGCCTACTTTAGATCTATCCTTAACTTTTCCATAATTTGATGTTAGAAATGTGATGAAGCCCACGAGACTGTTTTCCCTTGATCGTCTCAATCAGTACAGCATTTTCATGGACAATCCGCCTCACTCTGAATGGTCCACTATACACAGTAAAGAATTTGCTAGTTAGGAATCTGTGCTTCTTTGATAATCGATGAGTTTTAATTAGAACCTTGTCTCCTACTGCCAATTCGATCTTACGGATCTTTCCTTTCTGCTTCTCCTGCCTATCCTTAGCTGCTTTCTTAATACGCTCTATCGCAACCTTGACAATTTCTGTGTGCCTCTGCTTTCCTGATCGCGGAAAATCTACCAGCTCCCTGACTCGATCTGGTGGTGGTTCATTCTTTAGTACCGTAATTGGTGATAATCCAGTTGCTCCATGTGGTAGCTCATTGAGGATGTCCTGAAAATCTTTGAGAAAAATACTCCAACTTCTGTGTTGCCTATGGCAATAGATCTTACACAATTTTCCCAGTTCTTTTACCACTCTTTCACTGGGGTTACTTGCAGCATGGTATCGGGATATGAACACCGGTTTTATCCTTCTTCTCTTCAGTGTGGTTAGCCATTGTCTGGATCTATATTGCGGTCCATTGTCAGCTATGAACTTTTCTACAGTTCCTACTTCTCGCAAAAAGTTTTTAACAATCGCTGCTGCCACTGTCCTTCCCGTCGCACGTTTCAATGCGGTAAAAGTCACATACTTTGACACCAATTCCACTGCTACTAAAACATATCTATATCCCTGCACTGACTTAGGTAGCGGGCCAAACAAATCTGTTGCTCCGAATTCCCTCAATCTACCTGGCACTATCGGAAAAAGCGGTGCTTTGCATGAGATAGTTAACGATTTTGCCTTCTGGCACAATTTGCAACTACCAAGCACGTTCTTGATCCTCCTCTCCATACTAATGAAATAAACTGATTCCCTTAACTTCTTACAGCATTTCCTTGCCCCGTAATGCCCGTAACTTAGGTGAGTGTACCAGATCAGCTTGTTGACTATTTCATTTGGTATACACAACACCCAGTCCTGTGTGTTCGGATTTCTACGGTAGAAAAGGACCCCGTTCTGAATTGTATAAAAACGTGCTATATTGGCATCTAAGTTCGCTGTAACTCTGTCCTTCACCATTCTCTATGACGCGTCTTTATCCTGCTCTTTCGCGATATTTGTGAGTACCGTCCCTATGTATTTCTCGAACGGCACGCCCTGCATATACAATATATCATATCTGTTCTCGTTTACCTCCTCATCAAAGCATTGACCGTGACCTACTGGATTCCTTGACAACGCATCTGCCACTATATTCTGTGGCCCAGGAATATACATGACCGAAAACTGAAACTCCTGTAAATAGAGTGCCCACCTAGCGAGTCGTCTATGGTTAAGTTTGGCCGACATCAGAAACTGTAGTGACTTGTGGTCAGTATAGATTTTAGTATGCCTTCCATACAAATAGTATCTAAACTTACTAAAACCCCATACTATTGCCAAAGCTTCAAGCTCAGTTACCGTGTAATTTCTCTCAGCTTTGCTAAGCACTCGGCTCGCAAATGCAATAGGTTGTTGTATTACTTCTCCTCCTTGCTCTTGCTCTTGGAACAATGTTACCCCAAGTCCACTACGGGAACTGTCCGTGGCCATACAAAACTCTTTCCCTAGGTCTGGATGCCCGAGAAGAGGTGCCGATAGCAGTGCCTTCTTTAACGCCTCATACTCTTCCTGCGCAACAGGGTCCCAATTCCATACCGTTTTCTTTCCAGTCAGCTGACATAGTCTGGGTGTCGCTGCACCCCCAATCTTAATGAACCTCCTGTAAAAATTGATTAATCCTAAATAACCCCGTAGCTGACGTTTTGTTCTTGGCACCGGAAAATCTCTGATTGCTTCGAGTTTGTCTGGATTTGGTCTTATTCCCTCTGGTGTCACAATGTGACCTAGAAACTCGATTTCTTTTCGTCCAAATTCTGACTTTCCCAAATTCACGGTCACCCCATGTCTCTCCAGTGCACCGAGCAATATGCCTAACGTTCTATTGTGGTCTTCCCAGTTTCTTTCGGCTATCAGGACATCATCCACGTACTGTGTTATCTTATCTTTTATTTCATTAGGAATGACAGTATTTAGCGCTCTGATAAATGCCGCGGATGATACATTTAACCCAAATGGTAGTTTCCGGAACTGATACGATTTCCCGTAGCACAAGAAAGCAGTGTATTTTCTACACCCCCTGTCTAACTCCACCTGCCAGAAACTCATTCTCAAATCAACTGAGCTGAGAACTCTGATCCCGTGGAACTTTTGTAGCAATTCGTCAAGTGTCAGCGGCCGATCTGTCTCTGGCTCTATTATCTTATTAATCCTTCTTGCGTCCAAAACTAATCTAATTGACCCATCCTTTTTTTCAACACAAACTAAAGGACTGTTGTACGGACTGGATGCTGGTTCGATAATCCCTTGTTGTAGCATGCTTTCGATCTCAGCTTCCACTCTTTCTTTGTACACAACAGGTATCGGGTACACTTGGGCCCTAAACTGTTTATGTGGCTTGACCTTGAATCTATACACAAAATTTCTTATTGTACCCGCAGCATGTTTAAATACCTTTCTATTCTCGTATAAAATTTTCTGCAATTCCCCGTAGACCGTGGTCCCTCGTAAATGCCAGATTTTCTCCCTGATCTCCTCCTCCAAACATTTATGAATTTCCTTCTTCTCTTGTTCGAACCCCGTATTCTGTGCCTGTTTACCGGACTTTACCGCCAGACATAATGCTAAGTGTGCATTATCTTTACCATGTAAGCAATCGTCGAATCTTAATGTAATTTCCTCCGAATCTCGTTTCAACTCCATCGAACCATTTCTCATGTTAACGACTGCTTTATATTGGTTCAAAAAATTAACCCCTAATATCCCTTCAACAGTTAGAGATGACACAATCATGAACACTGTACTAAACCTCTTCGCCTGGCACACGAAGTCTACCTGCGCTTGTAACTTCACCTCAATTCCCTTTCCTGTAATTGCCCCTCTCACTGTTGTCCTTTGCAATGGCAACGTTGGCCATGGTTTCGTAAGGCTACAACACTTGAACACATCTTCCCTCAAAACACTCATTACACTGCCTGTGTCGATGACACAAGGTACGATTATATTATTTATTTCTACGCTAATTATTGGGTGGACTTCACTCCCCACATCTCCTACCTCCTCTAACAGATTCTCCCTTAGTTTTCCGTAATCGATATACCTAATATTTACATCATTAATAGTCCTGGTTTGTACCCGTCTATCAAGTAGTCACCTTCTTGTCCCTCCGTCATTGTGACAATGATTGTCCTGTCGTGAACCCAATAATTGCCTATCCTCTCTTCGCCCATCATTTTCATTTTCCCTTCTTCCATCTCTGTCCCATCTTCTATCTTCCCGGTTTGCTGGTCGATATCCCCATGAATTCTGCCCCCTATTTCCTCGCCATCTTCCATTTCCGTCATTCCTCTGATTCCATGCTCTCCTGTCATTCTGATAGTTTCTACCGTTCCTATCCTCAACTCTGTCTGACCTAAGAGTCATGTCGCCGCTCACAATGTTGCTCTCGTTACCCAGTTCCTGTAATAAGTGCTGAAATGACGCAGAATCGTTCAAGCCTCTGCCTGCTATCACTATATCTCTGCGCAATCTCACTGGCAACTTCGTTATACAGATCCTAATGAGCTCCCCAGTTTCGTATGGCACATCCAAATACCTGTTTCGTCTCAGCATTTCCTGATAACACGACACTGGATCTCTTATACCACCTTCGTTACAATTTGGCATCATCAATATGCTTTGCTTAACCTGGTCCTGCTTACTTTTCGACCAGAATTCATTTAAAAATTTGTCACAAAACATCTTGTAGCTACTACAGTCTTTAATAACTTCCTGCATTTTCGCTCTAGCCTCGTCCCTCAAATGGTTACACACAAACTTCATTTTTAGGAGCGGTCCCCACGATGAAGGTAATGAATCTTGAAATTGAGACAGCCACAGGCATGGATGTTGGTAATTATCAGGATCCGGAAAACAAGTGTACGTTTGTACCGACACGAAGTGTCTCCTACATTCTTCTTCCGCATTTATGTTTTCCGACCTTGGGCTGTACCCAGTTGGGTTTGCCACCTGTTTTATCCGACATAACCGTTCTTCTAACTCTCTGAGTTCGTCTTTCTCTTTCTGCCTATTTCCTTTTTTTGAATTTATTTCAGTCTCCCTCTGCAATCTACCTGGTGGTGTGTCACCTCCGCTACTGCATGCTAATCGCAACTGTGCTAGCTCTTCCCTATGTTTCCCATTTATTTCTAATTGCGCCTCTTTAAACTGTAATAGTGATTGTATCTCTTCCTGCTCGGCATAAACCTCTCGCTGCGTACTGTCAGAGCCTGTCTCGCCTCTTACACTGACCTTTTCTACCTCTGCACTAATTGTATTCATTCTGACCACTACCTCCGCAACTTCATCCCTGTATTTATTTAGCGCCACTTCCTGCTGGGTGACTTGAGCTTCCACGCTGTCTAATGCCCCTTGTTTATCCGCAAGTAAGTCCTTCACTACCTCTTTGATTCGCTCATCTGGCAACACGTCCCTACGTTCTGTGATATCCCTCTCTATTGCAATTATTCGTACCTCCAAATTATTGGCTTTTTCTTTCACAGCATCCTGTACTTGCTTCGACGCACCCAGATTCTCCTCCCCCTCATCTAACCGATTATTAACTGCTGACAGACGCTCATCGATAACTGTGTGTAGCTTCCTCATTGCCTCTTTATTTCCCTTATCAATTGCCTCCAATCTTTCCTTATTTGCTTCCAATCTCTCCTTAGTCTCCCTATCTCTCTCCTTAGCCTCCCTATCTCTCTCCTTATTATCTCTATTGATTGCTTCTAATCTTTCGTTAGTCTCCCTACTCATCGCTTGTAAAAACTGCAGTATCACATCGTTATTTCTTACTTTCGACGCGCTCACCTCGTTCGCCTGAGAAACCGTAGCTTCGCTAAGGGTAGCTGCACTTTCACCGCACACCTGGCCTAGTCTCGGCTCGCCCGCGTCGTCGGGAAAAGCCCGCGTTTGTGGACAAAGCCCGCCGCATATAGGATCCCCTTGCAGCGGTCCACTGAACAATACAGCCCCTTCGGAGTGTTTGTCTTTCTCGCTCATTAACCCATGGTCAACAGTTACTTCCTGCTGCACTGCTACGTCCACCCCAGAATCGCTATTCTCCATGGTGGCTACACTTTTTGACTGCGACCTAGTTACTACGGACATTACGCAAAAAAAAATTATGAAACGATCTTCCAGCCTTGTGCGATATAGCAATTAATTACATAAAATAAAATCAAAGATCCTCACCAATCCAGAAAGAATTTGCAAACAGAAAAAATTTTACTTCTTAGCGCTATCACAATGCATTCCATAAAAAAAATCTTAACAGCAAACCCTAACAACAAAATATCCTAACAAAAACGATCCTGGCAAAGGAATCCTGGCAACAAATTAAATATCCTGGTAACAAAATTATCGTGGCAAAAAATGGAATCCTGGCAACAAATTAAATATCCAGGTAACAAAATTATCGTGGCAAAAAACGGAATCCTGGCAGCAAATTAAATATCCTGGTAACAAAATTATCGTGGCAAAAAAAACGGAATCCTGGCAACAAATTAAATATCCTGGTAACAAAATTATCGTGGCAAAAAAAAACGGAATCCTGGCAGGGTCGAAATTATGAGAGGCACCCACTTGCCTTTCTCATACTGTGGCATCAAGCAGTCAGGCCTGCAAGATGTGTGGTTTGCCAAGCGAGTGGAATCTTCCTTAATTTATCGAGCAACATGAATTCTCGTATCTTACTATTTAGTTACAAATTATCCTCCTGTATGAATAATACGCAACGGAAACACGCATCTGACTATCAGTGATTTATAGAACTCTGACTGTACACTACGCACTGGCAATACCACATTTACCTTTTGTCTTTGATTTAACGGCTTTTATATAAATTCGGGACATTACGATAACATACAATTTAATGAAAAAGGCCACCAATCTCTTTCTTTTCACTATTTGATTTATTCCTAAACACACAAATTCTACAACCTACAACAAAATCACATGAGAAATTCCGCCCAGTGGGCATGGCTTTACGTTAGTGAATCTCTATACTATGGTCTCGTAATCTATTTACCGCAACAGTGCACTCCCTGGATCGGATGGTGGATCTTTTATTATACCTCACACTTCGCCTCTCACAATAATCCTCACGAAACTTTCCTCCAGATCGAGCGATACAGAAGGAACAGGCATACCCACAAATCTTTCGAAACTACCTTGCTACTCCCATGCAAAACACACATACCCAAATTACAAGACATACACAGCACAACAATATGAAATATTACACAAAGAACGGTTACAACTTCATCACTTTCCGCTTTCCCACTTCAATCAATATTTATGCCAGTTTCACACGACACTGCCCCACTTTGTAATTCTACTTTCCTACTGTGAACTCTGGAGATAAACGCACGTCTTCCTGTGCAATGCAAGCCAAGTGGCGTTGCTGGAAAAACGGCCGACTCACCTTGATTCTCTCTCAGAGTTTAAATTTAGCGTCACACGGAATGATATTTCTTAAATACTTCAACTTATGATACACACGCTATTTCTTAAATATTTCAGCTTATTGTACACACGCTATTAATTCTTAAATATTTCAGCTTAATGTACACACGCTATTAATTCTTAAATATTTCAGCTTAAGCTCACGGAAGTATCTCAACTTATAACTACACGTGGACTCTTTGTGACCGTTGGTTTACTACAATCCCCTTAAAATTACCTGCCTCACTTTGTAATTTTCCCCACAAAAGGTCCTGTGAAAGAGAAATTATTAATTCTAACTACTCTTAAATATTCCACATCCATACCATGCCTCCACTCTTTCATTCCGGAGCACAACAAAAAAACAGGTCTTTACAGCAGAAGGTTCAGCGGCAGAGTGCTGAAACATGGCCGTATTCTGATTCTCTCGCACCTCTCTCGAAGTGGGAGAAGCACCCTGCTACCTTATTGGTCAGCCACATTTCAGACGCTCAAAGCTCTGGTAACTTCCATCTCTTTGGTCTCACCAAAGGTAGCCAAAGGATCGACTCAAAGATGATCATATATTCCGATTCACTATCTGTGGTTAGCAGACGACCATACATTCATTCCTTTCACAGATCTCACCAAACTGGATGTAGGGATTTATTTTGAGGGAGTGCACATGTGATCAATTAAATAAATAAATTGTCATTCTTTCCCACACTGGTATCCGGCTTCGCTGTATTAATTGAAATTGAGTTACTTTTACACAAAAAATGTGTTGTTCTGACAAGAATTTCGTACCTATTTTCAATGTTGGGCGGTACTGTACCCTTTCACCACCGGCTACCCATGCAGAAAAAAATGGCACGGTACTATCCTTGCAATGCGAGGGTAGTTCCGAACATTTTTTTAAGAAAACTGTATTAGAACAAACGTAGCAAATCATCAAAGTAACCAGGAGGAGACCTTAGCCCCTGGTGACCTCAAATAGACGACCAAATGTTGTTACTTTACGCAATTGGCAGTTGTTGCATTATTGTACTCTCCACAATCCGGAGTAACGTACACATACAAATTTACAACAATCTACATGACAAATAAAACATCACATCATAGAAATGAAAAAATAATCTTGAGATAAAATTTTGCTTTAGTTACTGGGATCTTCGTTATTTTTATGAGTAATCCAAATTTCAATAATTCTAAAACAAATAAAAAATACTTTCTCTGTTGTCACACATATAGACGACCAGAACTTGCATTTCGACTAGCCTTCGTTACACTTTAATGTGAAATGTCACCACTGTGATAATAAAAATAAGTGGCTTCAGTCAAAACACCAACAAGATTATTACTATGGACGACATCAAAATACATCAGTTAATTCCGATATTTGTTGTGCAATGCAAACTCTTGTCCCCTGTGACAATCTTACTGATCAATGCTACATGAACCGCTACGTTAGTATTACGCCACTTGCTTATAATTAGAGCATCATTGTACGAAATATTCTAATAAACATGCTACGTGAACTTGATAACCCAGAACAGACAAAAAACAAACACTAACTATTCTAAACACAAATGTTGATGAAATACAATTACACTTGCTGTCCCTTCAGGAATGAAACACATAAAAAAACATTTACACAATTACAAATACATTATTTCCTATCTTGCGAGTCACACGGAAACCTTTCATTCTGTGATTTTCTTGTGGTCAAAAAGTTGCTGATAGTTTTCCTAGAACCACTGTCTCGGTGTCAAAGCTCTCCCATGGTTACCCGGACGAAAGTCTTTGAGTCACTCAAATCGGCATTTTGAACACGCACTGGACAGCAAACTGTATCTCACATTAAACACAAACGTCATAGTCACTGTCAGAGTACCATCCACACGAATCTGTTCGTCCAAAAAAATGGCCCTACAACTACTACTACCCACGGTTCTGTCCTTTCAGTTCATGGTGTAATTAAAAGTCGTAAGTTTCAACAAACAGCACTTATTCCCGCACCAGTTCAAGAAATGTCTCCTACTACAGACGCAAATGTCAATGTCCCACTCTAGTTTCTTGCCTTCATACAATAATTGTTCACCAAACGACAACTGTCCTCTAAGTGTACCAAGTGTCCCACGTGCAATTCACAAAGCACACTTAACAAGTCACTGCCAAAAGTCTATGGATCCCACCATTCAGTGGTCAAGACAAAACAAAACGATCGTCCTGTCTGCTAAAGACAAAATCTTTTCCACCACTCACAACGTGGAAACACCAGTCCTTCACTTTCCACATTATGGAAAGTCGCAGTCATCTTGTTTCACGGCTCCACAGTCCAGTACTAGTTATTAGCTGCTGGTAAAAAAAAAATGCTCGCCGGGCTCTGCCGCGCCTCGTCCATTCTGCAGTAGCGCCGCTGCGCGCGCCGTTGAGCAGAAGAAACCACCCGCTGTTGCCTCCGCGGGATACCTTCCCCAGTCGTAAGGGTGGCGGAACTCATGAATGGCCAGTGGTACGTGCATGTCGCCCCAGGCCGTTGACCTGCTGTAGCGGGCGCGTGGAGTGTACCCCGTCCGACAGTGGAGTGGGGAGTGCCGCGGCTCTGTCGCCTGTCGCCACGGCATCGTCAGCTCGGCCCGCTAGCGGTATGGGCGTTACGACACCCAATCATTTAGCCTTCCGTGCATCTCGCAACATTACAGACAAAAGGAAATTCTTACATTAAAATTATACACCCTAGTTTTCTACACATACATCAACATTTATCTCTTTTCTATAGACAGCCCACACTCGTGCTATTCATTGTACCTGTCGTCCCTCATACAAAACATGAAAGTGTAAAAAAAAAAACAAAAGGAATAATAAACAATCTATACAGCTCATAATTACAATATCAAATAGTAGGCTACTCTAACATCCTATCACAGTGAAAATATTAGAAACTTTATCCTAAAACTACAATATACAATGAACTTTTGTGCTTGTGACACACTGAAATTAATACCCCTTGAAAGTGTTCTAACAAAAAATAAGAATAATCCACATAGCTCACAATTACCTACCACATGTTATTAAATAGTAAACTACTTTCACATCCTAACACAACAAACATTTTTTTGAAACTCATGACTCTAAATCTACAACATACAATGCACCTTTGTGCTTGTGACAGATTGAAATTAATACCACTTGAAAGTGTTCTAACAAAAAAATAAGAAATAATCTATACAGCTCACAATTACCTAACACAGGTTATTAAATATTAAACTACTTTAACATCCTATGACAATAAACATTTTAGAAACTGGTGACTCTAAATCTACAACATACAATGCACCTTTGTGTTTGTGACAGACTGAAATTAGTATCTCTTTATACATTTTACATTTTATTATATATAACAACATTTCTAGGACATGTATGAACCATCCACATGATGTCAAATCCTGACCTGCCATCGAGGTTCATCCAAATCAAACAATACACAATAATGTTTTAGTTACAGATCGGTAGGATCCCCTTTACAGGAGTGGGCGCATTGATCACACTACTCTACGACTCTCACTCACCAGACATCACATTTTCCTTCTCATTCAATCCATTAATACACTAACTGAATAGGTCTAGAAGTCAGTTAACCTTAACACCACCACACTCACGACAACATACCATACCTTTGCTCCCTTATACTTATAACACCACCACACTCACGACAACATACCATACCTTTGCTCCCTTATACTCAACCACATAACACATGAAGCTGTTCCGGAGATAGCTTTCCAGTCTCCGAATTCGTCCTTTCACTCTGGCACCTCTCTCCATCGGCTTACCTCCGCATTCACTTCATGCTAAATATCAACTTAGAATTGCGACATTTCATCTAAGAAACAAAAATACACAAATTATTCAACCTGCAAAATAACTGTACACATTCTTGGTACCGTTTTGATTAGTTATCCTGGTACCAGGCTTCAACAACAACAACAATAAATATTATTTTTGCCAAATCGCAAATGTTATGCTAAGAATTAGATCTTACACTTATATTACATCTTACGTCAGTTTTCCACAACGTTCACCATCTGGATCTCATACTCCCTTTATGTCCTTTCACATTGTGCAGTTGTCCTCATCTCTTCATTCGTATTTCGGCTCTCCGTCCGTCCATTACTCCATCATTTCCTGGTCTTCCTTCGCCATTCGCATCAATCTCTATTGCAGCATACACAGGTCTCTCTGTAACATACATCTAAGACATCTCCACATTATTCAATTCTACTCACCTTTATTTACCACTGTTTCATCACGTCGAATCTCTATTTATTAATCACACTGCTTCACGTCGCTTCTTCCCTTACCTATCACCTTTATCCACTACTATTTATCACGTCGCTTCTCTATCTACCATCTTTATTCCCTCATAAATTATCACGTCGTTTCTGCTTGATCCTTATTCATACGACAAAAAATACGTACATACACCACTCTGTCGACTCCTGTTCATGACTCATTTGACCAGTCTATTCCGTCATACTTCCTGACATCCCGCCTGAAAATTCTTATGTTCGATTTGACCCTGCACAACGTTACACACCACAAATAAATACACTGACTATCTACCATAAATTGCCTACTTTAGATCTATCCTTAACTTTTCCATAATTTGATGTTAGAAATGTGATGAAGCCCACGAGACTGTTTTCCCTTGATCGTCTCAATCAGTACAGCATTTTCATGGACAATCCGCCTCACTCTGAATGGTCCACTATACACAGTAAAGAATTTGCTAGTTAGGAATCTGTGCTTCTTTGATAATCGATGAGTTTTAATTAGAACCTTGTCTCCTACTGCCAATTCGATCTTACGGATCTTTCCTTTCTGCTTCTCCTGCCTATCCTTAGCTGCTTTCTTAATACGCTCTATCGCAACCTTGACAATTTCTGTGTGCCTCTGCTTTCCTGATCGCGGAAAATCTACCAGCTCCCTGACTCGATCTGGTGGTGGTTCATTCTTTAGTACCGTAATTGGTGATAATCCAGTTGCTCCATGTGGTAGCTCATTGAGGATGTCCTGAAAATCTTTGAGAAAAATACTCCAACTTCTGTGTTGCCTATGGCAATAGATCTTACACAATTTTCCCAGTTCTTTTACCACTCTTTCACTGGGGTTACTTGCAGCATGGTATCGGGATATGAACACCGGTTTTATCCTTCTTCTCTTCAGTGTGGTTAGCCATTGTCTGGATCTATATTGCGGTCCATTGTCAGCTATGAACTTTTCTACAGTTCCTACTTCTCGCAAAAAGTTTTTAACGATCGCTGCTGCCACTGTCCTTCCCGTCGCACGTTTCAATGCGGTAAAAGTCACATACTTTGACACCAATTCCACTGCTACTAAAACATATCTATATCCCTGCACTGACTTAGGTAGCGGGCCAAACAAATCTGTTGCTCCGAATTCCCTCAATCTACCTGGCACTATCGGAAAAAGCGGTGCTTTGCATGAGATAGTTAACGATTTTGCCTTCTGGCACAATTTGCAACTACCAAGCACGTTCTTGATCCTCCTCTCCATACTAATGAAATAAACTGATTCCCTTAACTTCTTACAGCATTTCCTTGCCCCGTAATGCCCGTAACTTAGGTGAGTGTACCAGATCAGCTTGTTGACTATTTCATTTGGTATACACAACACCCAGTCCTGTGTGTTCGGATTTCTACGGTAGAAAAGGACCCCGTTCTGAATTGTATAAAAACGTGCTATATTGGCATCTAAGTTCGCTGTAACTCTGTCCTTCACCATTCTCTATGACGCGTCTTTATCCTGCTCTTTCGCGATATTTGTGAGTACCGTCCCTATGTATTTCTCGAACGGCACGCCCTGCATATACAATATATCATATCTGTTCTCGTTTACCTCCTCATCAAAGCATTGACCGTGACCTACTGGATTCCTTGACAACGCATCTGCCACTATATTCTGTGGCCCAGGAATATACATGACCGAAAACTGAAACTCCTGTAAATAGAGTGCCCACCTAGCGAGTCGTCTATGGTTAAGTTTGGCCGACATCAGAAACTGTAGTGACTTGTGGTCAGTATAGATTTTAGTATGCCTTCCATACAAATAGTATCTAAACTTACTAAAACCCCATACTATTGCCAAAGCTTCAAGCTCAGTTACCGTGTAATTTCTCTCAGCTTTGCTAAGCACTCGGCTCGCAAATGCAATAGGTTGTTGTATTACTTCTCCTCCTTGCTCTTGCTCTTGGAACAATGTTACCCCAAGTCCACTACGGGAACTGTCCGTGGCCATACAAAACTCTTTCCCTAGGTCTGGATGCCCGAGAAGAGGTGCCGATAGCAGTGCCTTCTTTAACGCCTCATACTCTTCCTGCGCAACAGGGTCCCAATTCCATACCGTTTTCTTTCCAGTCAGCTGACATAGTCTGGGTGTCGCTGCACCCCCAATCTTAATGAACCTCCTGTAAAAATTGATTAATCCTAAATAACCCCGTAGCTGACGTTTTGTTCTTGGCACCGGAAAATCTCTGATTGCTTCGAGTTTGTCTGGATTTGGTCTTATTCCCTCTGGTGTCACAATGTGACCTAGAAACTCGATTTCTTTTCGTCCAAATTCTGACTTTCCCAAATTCACGGTCACCCCATGTCTCTCCAGTGCACCGAGCAATATGCCTAACGTTCTATTGTGGTCTTCCCAGTTTCTTTCGGCTATCAGGACATCATCCACGTACTGTGTTATCTTATCTTTTATTTCATTAGGAATGACAGTATTTAGCGCTCTGATAAATGCCGCGGATGATACATTTAACCCAAATGGTAGTTTCCGGAACTGATACGATTTCCCGTAGCACAAGAAAGCAGTGTATTTTCTACACCCCCTGTCTAACTCCACCTGCCAGAAACTCATTCTCAAATCAACTGAGCTGAGAACTCTGATCCCGTGGAACTTTTGTAGCAATTCGTCAAGTGTCAGCGGCCGATCTGTCTCTGGCTCTATTATCTTATTAATCCTTCTTGCGTCCAAAACTAATCTAATTGACCCATCCTTTTTTTCAACACAAACTAAAGGACTGTTGTACGGACTGGATGCTGGTTCGATAATCCCTTGTTGTAGCATGCTTTCGATCTCAGCTTCCACTCTTTCTTTGTACACAACAGGTATCGGGTACACTTGGGCCCTAAACTGTTTATGTGGCTTGACCTTGAATCTATACACAAAATTTCTTATTGTACCCGCAGCATGTTTAAATACCTTTCTATTCTCGTATAAAATTTTCTGCAATTCCCCGTAGACCGTGGTCCCTCGTAAATGCCAGATTTTCTCCCTGATCTCCTCCTCCAAACATTTATGAATTTCCTTCTTCTCTTGTTCGAACCCCGTATTCTGTGCCTGTTTACCGGACTTTACCGCCAGACATAATGCTAAGTGTGCATTATCTTTACCATGTAAGCAATCGTCGAATCTTAATGTAATTTCCTCCGAATCTCGTTTCAACTCCATCGAACCATTTCTCATGTTAACGACTGCTTTATATTGGTTCAAAAAATTAACCCCTAATATCCCTTCAACAGTTAGAGATGACACAATCATGAACACTGTACTAAACCTCTTCGCCTGGCACACGAAGTCTACCTGCGCTTGTAACTTCACCTCAATTCCCTTTCCTGTAATTGCCCCTCTCACTGTTGTCCTTTGCAATGGCAACGTTGGCCATGGTTTCGTAAGGCTACAACACTTGAACACATCTTCCCTCAAAACACTCATTACACTGCCTGTGTCGATGACACAAGGTACGATTATATTATTTATTTCTACGCTAATTATTGGGTGGACTTCACTCCCCACATCTCCTACCTCCTCTAACAGATTCTCCCTTAGTTTTCCGTAATCGATATACCTAATATTTACATCATTAATAGTCCTGGTTTGTACCCGTCTATCAAGTAGTCACCTTCTTGTCCCTCCGTCATTGTGACAATGATTGTCCTGTCGTGAACCCAATAATTGCCTATCCTCTCTTCGCCCATCATTTTCATTTTCCCTTCTTCCATCTCTGTCCCATCTTCTATCTTCCCAGTTTGCTGGTCGATATCCCCATGAATTCTGCCCCCTATTTCCTCGCCATCTTCCATTTCCGTCATTCCTCTGATTCCATGCTCTCCTGTCATTCTGATAGTTTCTACCGTTCCTATCCTCAACTCTGTCTGACCTAAGAGTCATGTCGCCGCTCACAATGTTGCTCTCGTTACCCAGTTCCTGTAATAAGTGCTGAAATGACGCAGAATCGTTCAAGCCTCTGCCTGCTATCACTATATCTCTGCGCAATCTCACTGGCAACTTCGTTATACAGATCCTAATGAGCTCCCCAGTTTCGTATGGCACATCCAAATACCTGTTTCGTCTCAGCATTTCCTGATAACACGACACTGGATCTCTTATACCACCTTCGTTACAATTTGGCATCATCAATATGCTTTGCTTAACCTGGTCCTGCTTACTTTTCGACCAGAATTCATTTAAAAATTTGTCACAAAACATCTTGTAGCTACTACAGTCTTTAATAACTTCCTGCATTTTCGCTCTAGCCTCGTCCCTCAAATGGTTACACACAAACTTCATTTTTAGGAGCGGTCCCCACGATGAAGGTAATGAATCTTGAAATTGAGACAGCCACAGGCATGGATGTTGGTAATTATCAGGATCCGGAAAACAAGTGTACGTTTGTACCGACACGAAGTGTCTCCTACATTCTTCTTCCGCATTTATGTTTTCCGACCTTGGGCTGTACCCAGTTGGGTTTGCCACCTGTTTTATCCGACATAACCGTTCTTCTAACTCTCTGAGTTCGTCTTTCTCTTTCTGCCTATTTCCTTTTTTTGAATTTATTTCAGTCTCCCTCTGCAATCTACCTGGTGGTGTGTCACCTCCGCTACTGCATGCTAATCGCAACTGTGCTAGCTCTTCCCTATGTTTCCCATTTATTTCTAATTGCGCCTCTTTAAACTGTAATAGTGATTGTATCTCTTCCTGCTCGGCATAAACCTCTCGCTGCGTACTGTCAGAGCCTGTCTCGCCTCTTACACTGACCTTTTCTACCTCTGCACTAATTGTATTCATTCTGACCACTACCTCCGCAACTTCATCCCTGTATTTATTTAGCGCCACTTCCTGCTGGGTGACTTGAGCTTCCACGCTGTCTAATGCCCCTTGTTTATCCGCAAGTAAGTCCTTCACTACCTCTTTGATTCGCTCATCTGGCAACACGTCCCTACGTTCTGTGATATCCCTCTCTATTGCAATTATTCGTACCTCCAAATTATTGGCTTTTTCTTTCACAGCATCCTGTACTTGCTTCGACGCACCCAGATTCTCCTCCCCCTCATCTAACCGATTATTAACTGCTGACAGACGCTCATCGATAACTGTGTGTAGCTTCCTCATTGCCTCTTTATTTCCCTTATCAATTGCCTCCAATCTTTCCTTATTTGCTTCCAATCTCTCCTTAGTCTCCCTATCTCTCTCCTTAGCCTCCCTATCTCTCTCCTTATTATCTCTATTGATTGCTTCTAATCTTTCGTTAGTCTCCCTACTCATCGCTTGTAAAAACTGCAGTATCACATCGTTATTTCTTACTTTCGACGCGCTCACCTCGTTCGCCTGAGAAACCGTAGCTTCGCTAAGGGTAGCTGCACTTTCACCGCACACCTGGCCTAGTCTCGGCTCGCCCGCGTCGTCGGGAAAAGCCCGCGTTTGTGGACAAAGCCCGCCGCATATAGGATCCCCTTGCAGCGGTCCACTGAACAATACAGCCCCTTCGGAGTGTTTGTCTTTCTCGCTCATTAACCCATGGTCAACAGTTACTTCCTGCTGCACTGCTACGTCCACCCCAGAATCGCTATTCTCCATGGTGGCTACACTTTTTGACTGCGACCTAGTTACTACGGACATTACGCAAAAAAAAAATTATGAAACGATCTTCCAGCCTTGTGCGATATAGCAATTAATTACATAAAATAAAATCAAAGATCCTCACCAATCCAGAAAGAATTTGCAAACAGAAAAAATTTTACTTCTTAGCGCTATCACAATGCATTCCATAAAAAAAATCTTAACAGCAAACCCTAACAACAAAATATCCTAACAAAAACGATCCTGGCAAAGGAATCCTGGCAACAAATTAAATATCCTGGTAACAAAATTATCGTGGCAAAAAATGGAATCCTGGCAACAAATTAAATATCCAGGTAACAAAATTACCGTGGCAAAAAACGGAATCCTGGCAGCAAATTAAATATCCTGGTAACAAAATTATCGTGGCAAAAAAAACGGAATCCTGGCAACAAATTAAATATCCTGGTAACAAAATTATCGTGGCAAAAAAAAACGGAATCCTGGCAGGGTCGAAATTATGAGAGGCACCCACTTGCCTTTCTCATACTGTGGCATCAAGCAGTCAGGCCTGCAAGATGTGTGGTTTGCCAAGCGAGTGGAATCTTCCTTAATTTATCGAGCAACATGAATTCTCGTATCTTACTATTTAGTTACAAATTATCCTCCTGTATGAATAATACGCAACGGAAACACGCATCTGACTATCAGTGATTTATAGAACTCTGACTGTACACTACGCACTGGCAATACCACATTTACCTTTTGTCTTTGATTTAACGGCTTTTATATAAATTCGGGACATTACGATAACATACAATTTAATGAAAAAGGCCACCAATCTCTTTCTTTTCACTATTTGATTTATTCCTAAACACACAAATTCTACAACCTACAACAAAATCACATGAGAAATTCCGCCCAGTGGGCATGGCTTTACGTTAGTGAATCTCTATACTATGGTCTCGTAATCTATTTACCGCAACAGTGCACTCCCTGGATCGGATGGTGGATCTTTTATTATACCTCACACTTCGCCTCTCACAATAATCCTCACGAAACTTTCCTCCAGATCGAGCGATACAGAAGGAACAGGCATACCCACAAATCTTTCGAAACTACCTTGCTACTCCCATGCAAAACACACATACCCAAATTACAAGACATACACAGCACAACAATATGAAATATTACACAAAGAACGGTTACAACTTCATCACTTTCCGCTTTCCCACTTCAATCAATATTTATCCCAGTTTCACACGACACTGCCCCACTTTGTAATTCTACTTTCCTACTGTGAACTCTGGAGATAAACGCACGTCTTCCTGTGCAATGCAAGCCAAGTGGCGTTGCTGGAAAAACGGCCGACTCACCTTGATTCTCTCTCAGAGTTTAAATTTAGCGTCACACGGAATGATATTTCTTAAATACTTCAACTTATGATACACACGCTATTTCTTAAATATTTCAGCTTATTGTACACACGCTATTAATTCTTAAATATTTCAGCTTAATGTACACACGCTATTAATTCTTAAATATTTCAGCTTAAGCTCACGGAAGTATCTCAACTTATAACTACACGTGGACTCTTTGTGACCGTTGGTTTACTACAATCCCCTTAAAATTACCTGCCTCACTTTGTAATTTTCCCCACAAAAGGTCCTGTGAAAGAGAAATTATTAATTCTAACTACTCTTAAATATTCCACATCCATACCATGCCTCCACTCTTTCATTCCGGAGCACAACAAAAAAACAGGTCTTTACAGCAGAAGGTTCAGCGGCAGAGTGCTGAAACATGGCCGTATTCTGATTCTCTCGCACCTCTCTCGAAGTGGGAGAAGCACCCTGCTACCTTATTGGTCAGCCACATTTCAGACGCTCAAAGCTCTGGTAACTTCCATCTCTTTGGTCTCACCAAAGGTAGCCAAAGGATCGACTCAAAGATGATCATATATTCCGATTCACTATCTGTGGTTAGCAGACGACCATACATTCATTCCTTTCACAGATCTCACCAAACTGGATGTAGGGATTTATTTTGAGGGAGTGCACATGTGATCAATTAAATAAATAAATTGTCATTCTTTCCCACACTGGTATCCGGCTTCGCTGTATTAATTGAAATTGAGTTACTTTTACACAAAAAATGTGTTGTTCTGACAAGAATTTCGTACCTATTTTCAATGTTGGGCGGTACTGTACCCTTTCACCACCGGCTACCCATGCAGAAAAAAATGGCACGGTACTATCCTTGCAATGCGAGGGTAGTTCCGAACATTTTTTTAAGAAAACTGTATTAGAACAAACGTAGCAAATCATCAAAGTAACCAGGAGGAGACCTTAGCCCCTGGTGACCTCAAATAGACGACCAAATGTTGTTACTTTACGCAATTGGCAGTTGTTGCATTATTGTACTCTCCACAATCCGGAGTAACGTACACATACAAATTTACAACAATCTACATGACAAATAAAACATCACATCATAGAAATGAAAAAATAATCTTGAGATAAAATTTTGCTTTAGTTACTGGGATCTTCGTTATTTTTATGAGTAATCCAAAT
Organism: Schistocerca piceifrons; assembly: GCF_021461385.2. Taxonomy (NCBI): domain Eukaryota; kingdom Metazoa; phylum Arthropoda; class Insecta; order Orthoptera; family Acrididae; genus Schistocerca; species Schistocerca piceifrons. Next base: position 187,228,046 of record NC_060143.1, on the reverse strand, counting down.
TTCAATAATTCTAAAACAAATAAAAAATACTTTCTCTGTTGTCACACATATAGACGACCAGAACTTGCATTTCGACTAGCCTTCGTTACACTTTAATGTGAAATGTCACCACTGTGATAATAAAAATAAGTGGCTTCAGTCAAAACACCAACAAGATTATTACTATGGACGACATCAAAATACATCAGTTAATTCCGATATTTGTTGTGCAATGCAAACTCTTGTCCCCTGTGACAATCTTACTGATCAATGCTACATGAACCGCTACGTTAGTATTACGCCACTTGCTTATAATTAGAGCATCATTGTACGAAATATTCTAATAAACATGCTACGTGAACTTGATAACCCAGAACAGACAAAAAACAAACACTAACTATTCTAAACACAAATGTTGATGAAATACAATTACACTTGCTGTCCCTTCAGGAATGAAACACATAAAAAAACATTTACACAATTACAAATACATTATTTCCTATCTTGCGAGTCACACGGAAACCTTTCATTCTGTGATTTTCTTGTGGTCAAAAAGTTGCTGATAGTTTTCCTAGAACCACTGTCTCGGTGTCAAAGCTCTCCCATGGTTACCCGGACGAAAGTCTTTGAGTCACTCAAATCGGCATTTTGAACACGCACTGGACAGCAAACTGTATCTCACATTAAACACAAACGTCATAGTCACTGTCAGAGTACCATCCACACGAATCTGTTCGTCCAAAAAAATGGCCCTACAACTACTACTACCCACGGTTCTGTCCTTTCAGTTCATGGTGTAATTAAAAGTCGTAAGTTTCAACAAACAGCACTTATTCCCGCACCAGTTCAAGAAATGTCTCCTACTACAGACGCAAATGTCAATGTCCCACTCTAGTTTCTTGCCTTCATACAATAATTGTTCACCAAACGACAACTGTCCTCTAAGTGTACCAAGTGTCCCACGTGCAATTCACAAAGCACACTTAACAAGTCACTGCCAAAAGTCTATGGATCCCACCATTCAGTGGTCAAGACAAAACAAAACGATCGTCCTGTCTGCTAAAGACAAAATCTTTTCCACCACTCACAACGTGGAAACACCAGTCCTTCACTTTCCACATTATGGAAAGTCGCAGTCATCTTGTTTCACGGCTCCACAGTCCAGTACTAGTTATTAGCTGCTGGTAAAAAAAAAATGCTCGCCGGGCTCTGCCGCGCCTCGTCCATTCTGCAGTAGCGCCGCTGCGCGCGCCGTTGAGCAGAAGAAACCACCCGCTGTTGCCTCCGCGGGATACCTTCCCCAGTCGTAAGGGTGGCGGAACTCATGAATGGCCAGTGGTACGTGCGTGTCGCCCCAGGCCGTTGACCTGCTGTAGCGGGCGCGTGGAGTGTACCCCGTCCGACAGTGGAGTGGGGAGTGCCGCGGCTCTGTCGCCTGTCGCCACGGCATCGTCAGCTCGGCCCGCTAGCGGTATGGGCGTTACGACACCCAATCATTTAGCCTTCCGTGCATCTCGCAACATTACAGACAAAAGGAAATTCTTACATTAAAATTATACACCCTAGTTTTCTACACATACATCAACATTTATCTCTTTTCTATAGACAGCCCACACTCGTGCTATTCATTGTACCTGTCGTCCCTCATACAAAACATGAAAGTGTAAAAAAAAAAACAAAAGGAATAATAAACAATCTATACAGCTCATAATTACAATATCAAATAGTAGGCTACTCTAACATCCTATCACAGTGAAAATATTAGAAACTTTATCCTAAAACTACAATATACAATGAACTTTTGTGCTTGTGACACACTGAAATTAATACCCCTTGAAAGTGTTCTAACAAAAAATAAGAATAATCCACATAGCTCACAATTACCTACCACATGTTATTAAATAGTAAACTACTTTCACATCCTAACACAACAAACATTTTTTTGAAACTCATGACTCTAAATCTACAACATACAATGCACCTTTGTGCTTGTGACAGATTGAAATTAATACCACTTGAAAGTGTTCTAACAAAAAAATAAGAAATAATCTATACAGCTCACAATTACCTAACACAGGTTATTAAATATTAAACTACTTTAACATCCTATGACAATAAACATTTTAGAAACTGGTGACTCTAAATCTACAACATACAATGCACCTTTGTGTTTGTGACAGACTGAAATTAGTATCTCTTTATACATTTTACATTTTATTATATATAACAACATTTCTAGGACATGTATGAACCATCCACATGATGTCAAATCCTGACCTGCCATCGAGGTTCATCCAAATCAAACAATACACAATAATGTTTTAGTTACAGATCGGTAGGATCCCCTTTACAGGAGTGGGCGCATTGATCACACTACTCTACGACTCTCACTCACCAGACATCACATTTTCCTTCTCATTCAATCCATTAATACACTAACTGAATAGGTCTAGAAGTCAGTTAACCTTAACACCACCACACTCACGACAACATACCATACCTTTGCTCCCTTATACTTATAACACCACCACACTCACGACAACATACCATACCTTTGCTCCCTTATACTCAACCACATAACACATGAAGCTGTTCCGGAGATAGCTTTCCAGTCTCCGAATTCGTCCTTTCACTCTGGCACCTCTCTCCATCGGCTTACCTCCGCATTCACTTCATGCTAAATATCAACTTAGAATTGCGACATTTCATCTAAGAAACAAAAATACACAAATTATTCAACCTGCAAAATAACTGTACACATTCTTGGTACCGTTTTGATTAGTTATCCTGGTACCAGGCTTCAACAACAACAACAATAAATATTATTTTTGCCAAATCGCAAATGTTATGCTAAGAATTAGATCTTACACTTATATTACATCTTACGTCAGTTTTCCACAACGTTCACCATCTGGATCTCATACTCCCTTTATGTCCTTTCACATTGTGCAGTTGTCCTCATCTCTTCATTCGTATTTCGGCTCTCCGTCCGTCCATTACTCCATCATTTCCTGGTCTTCCTTCGCCATTCGCATCAATCTCTATTGCAGCATACACAGGTCTCTCTGTAACATACATCTAAGACATCTCCACATTATTCAATTCTACTCACCTTTATTTACCACTGTTTCATCACGTCGAATCTCTATTTATTAATCACACTGCTTCACGTCGCTTCTTCCCTTACCTATCACCTTTATCCACTACTATTTATCACGTCGCTTCTCTATCTACCATCTTTATTCCCTCATAAATTATCACGTCGTTTCTGCTTGATCCTTATTCATACGACAAAAAATACGTACATACACCACTCTGTCGACTCCTGTTCATGACTCATTTGACCAGTCTATTCCGTCATACTTCCTGACATCCCGCCTGAAAATTCTTATGTTCGATTTGACCCTGCACAACGTTACACACCACAAATAAATACACTGACTATCTACCATAAATTGCCTACTTTAGATCTATCCTTAACTTTTCCATAATTTGATGTTAGAAATGTGATGAAGCCCACGAGACTGTTTTCCCTTGATCGTCTCAATCAGTACAGCATTTTCATGGACAATCCGCCTCACTCTGAATGGTCCACTATACACAGTAAAGAATTTGCTAGTTAGGAATCTGTGCTTCTTTGATAATCGATGAGTTTTAATTAGAACCTTGTCTCCTACTGCCAATTCGATCTTACGGATCTTTCCTTTCTGCTTCTCCTGCCTATCCTTAGCTGCTTTCTTAATACGCTCTATCGCAACCTTGACAATTTCTGTGTGCCTCTGCTTTCCTGATCGCGGAAAATCTACCAGCTCCCTGACTCGATCTGGTGGTGGTTCATTCTTTAGTACCGTAATTGGTGATAATCCAGTTGCTCCATGTGGTAGCTCATTGAGGATGTCCTGAAAATCTTTGAGAAAAATACTCCAACTTCTGTGTTGCCTATGGCAATAGATCTTACACAATTTTCCCAGTTCTTTTACCACTCTTTCACTGGGGTTACTTGCAGCATGGTATCGGGATATGAACACCGGTTTTATCCTTCTTCTCTTCAGTGTGGTTAGCCATTGTCTGGATCTATATTGCGGTCCATTGTCAGCTATGAACTTTTCTACAGTTCCTACTTCTCGCAAAAAGTTTTTAACGATCGCTGCTGCCACTGTCCTTCCCGTCGCACGTTTCAATGCGGTAAAAGTCACATACTTTGACACCAATTCCACTGCTACTAAAACATATCTATATCCCTGCACTGACTTAGGTAGCGGGCCAAACAAATCTGTTGCTCCGAATTCCCTCAATCTACCTGGCACTATCGGAAAAAGCGGTGCTTTGCATGAGATAGTTAACGATTTTGCCTTCTGGCACAATTTGCAACTACCAAGCACGTTCTTGATCCTCCTCTCCATACTAATGAAATAAACTGATTCCCTTAACTTCTTACAGCATTTCCTTGCCCCGTAATGCCCGTAACTTAGGTGAGTGTACCAGATCAGCTTGTTGACTATTTCATTTGGTATACACAACACCCAGTCCTGTGTGTTCGGATTTCTACGGTAGAAAAGGACCCCGTTCTGAATTGTATAAAAACGTGCTATATTGGCATCTAAGTTCGCTGTAACTCTGTCCTTCACCATTCTCTATGACGCGTCTTTATCCTGCTCTTTCGCGATATTTGTGAGTACCGTCCCTATGTATTTCTCGAACGGCACGCCCTGCATATACAATATATCATATCTGTTCTCGTTTACCTCCTCATCAAAGCATTGACCGTGACCTACTGGATTCCTTGACAACGCATCTGCCACTATATTCTGTGGCCCAAGAATATACATGACCGAAAACTGAAACTCCTGTAAATAGAGTGCCCACCTAGCGAGTCGTCTATGGTTAAGTTTGGCCGACATCAGAAACTGTAGTGACTTGTGGTCAGTATAGATTTTAGTATGCCTTCCATACAAATAGTATCTAAACTTACTAAAACCCCATACTATTGCCAAAGCTTCAAGCTCAGTTACCGTGTAATTTCTCTCAGCTTTGCTAAGCACTCGGCTCGCAAATGCAATAGGTTGTTGTATTACTTCTCCTCCTTGCTCTTGCTCTTGGAACAATGTTACCCCAAGTCCACTACGGGAACTGTCCGTGGCCATACAAAACTCTTTCCCTAGGTCTGGATGCCCGAGAAGAGGTGCCGATAGCAGTGCCTTCTTTAACGCCTCATACTCTTCCTGCGCAACAGGGTCCCAATTCCATACCGTTTTCTTTCCAGTCAGCTGACATAGTCTGGGTGTCGCTGCACCCCCAATCTTAATGAACCTCCTGTAAAAATTGATTAATCCTAAATAACCCCGTAGCTGACGTTTTGTTCTTGGCACCGGAAAATCTCTGATTGCTTCGAGTTTGTCTGGATTTGGTCTTATTCCCTCTGGTGTCACAATGTGACCTAGAAACTCGATTTCTTTTCGTCCAAATTCTGACTTTCCCAAATTCACGGTCACCCCATGTCTCTCCAGTGCACCGAGCAATATGCCTAACGTTCTATTGTGGTCTTCCCAGTTTCTTTCGGCTATCAGGACATCATCCACGTACTGTGTTATCTTATCTTTTATTTCATTAGGAATGACAGTATTTAGCGCTCTGATAAATGCCGCGGATGATACATTTAACCCAAATGGTAGTTTCCGGAACTGATACGATTTCCCGTAGCACAAGAAAGCAGTGTATTTTCTACACCCCCTGTCTAACTCCACCTGCCAGAAACTCATTCTCAAATCAACTGAGCTGAGAACTCTGATCCCGTGGAACTTTTGTAGCAATTCGTCAAGTGTCAGCGGCCGATCTGTCTCTGGCTCTATTATCTTATTAATCCTTCTTGCGTCCAAAACTAATCTAATTGACCCATCCTTTTTTTCAACACAAACTAAAGGACTGTTGTACGGACTGGATGCTGGTTCGATAATCCCTTGTTGTAGCATGCTTTCGATCTCAGCTTCCACTCTTTCTTTGTACACAACAGGTATCGGGTACACTTGGGCCCTAAACTGTTTATGTGGCTTGACCTTGAATCTATACACAAAATTTCTTATTGTACCCGCAGCATGTTTAAATACCTTTCTATTCTCGTATAAAATTTTCTGCAATTCCCCGTAGACCGTGGTCCCTCGTAAATGCCAGATTTTCTCCCTGATCTCCTCCTCCAAACATTTATGAATTTCCTTCTTCTCTTGTTCGAACCCCGTATTCTGTGCCTGTTTACCGGACTTTACCGCCAGACATAATGCTAAGTGTGCATTATCTTTACCATGTAAGCAATCGTCGAATCTTAATGTAATTTCCTCCGAATCTCGTTTCAACTCCATCGAACCATTTCTCATGTTAACGACTGCTTTATATTGGTTCAAAAAATTAACCCCTAATATCCCTTCAACAGTTAGAGATGACACAATCATGAACACTGTACTAAACCTCTTCGCCTGGCACACGAAGTCTACCTGCGCTTGTAACTTCACCTCAATTCCCTTTCCTGTAATTGCCCCTCTCACTGTTGTCCTTTGCAATGGCAACGTTGGCCATGGTTTCGTAAGGCTACAACACTTGAACACATCTTCCCTCAAAACACTCATTACACTGCCTGTGTCGATGACACAAGGTACGATTATATTATTTATTTCTACGCTAATTATTGGGTGGACTTCACTCCCCACATCTCCTACCTCCTCTAACAGATTCTCCCTTAGTTTTCCGTAATCGATATACCTAATATTTACATCATTAATAGTCCTGGTTTGTACCCGTCTATCAAGTAGTCACCTTCTTGTCCCTCCGTCATTGTGACAATGATTGTCCTGTCGTGAACCCAATAATTGCCTATCCTCTCTTCGCCCATCATTTTCATTTTCCCTTCTTCCATCTCTGTCCCATCTTCTATCTTCCCGGTTTGCTGGTCGATATCCCCATGAATTCTGCCCCCTATTTCCTCGCCATCTTCCATTTCCGTCATTCCTCTGATTCCATGCTCTCCTGTCATTCTGATAGTTTCTACCGTTCCTATCCTCAACTCTGTCTGACCTAAGAGTCATGTCGCCGCTCACAATGTTGCTCTCGTTACCCAGTTCCTGTAATAAGTGCTGAAATGACGCAGAATCGTTCAAGCCTCTGCCTGCTATCACTATATCTCTGCGCAATCTCACTGGCAACTTCGTTATACAGATCCTAATGAGCTCCCCAGTTTCGTATGGCACATCCAAATACCTGTTTCGTCTCAGCATTTCCTGATAACACGACACTGGATCTCTTATACCACCTTCGTTACAATTTGGCATCATCAATATGCTTTGCTTAACCTGGTCCTGCTTACTTTTCGACCAGAATTCATTTAAAAATTTGTCACAAAACATCTTGTAGCTACTACAGTCTTTAATAACTTCCTGCATTTTCGCTCTAGCCTCGTCCCTCAAATGGTTACACACAAACTTCATTTTTAGGAGCGGTCCCCACGATGAAGGTAATGAATCTTGAAATTGAGACAGCCACAGGCATGGATGTTGGTAATTATCAGGATCCGGAAAACAAGTGTACGTTTGTACCGACACGAAGTGTCTCCTACATTCTTCTTCCGCATTTATGTTTTCCGACCTTGGGCTGTACCCAGTTGGGTTTGCCACCTGTTTTATCCGACATAACCGTTCTTCTAACTCTCTGAGTTCGTCTTTCTCTTTCTGCCTATTTCCTTTTTTTGAATTTATTTCAGTCTCTCTCTGCAATCTACCTGGTGGTGTGTCACCTCCGCTACTGCATGCTAATCGCAACTGTGCTAGCTCTTCCCTATGTTTCCCATTTATTTCTAATTGCGCCTCTTTAAACTGTAATAGTGATTGTATCTCTTCCTGCTCGGCATAAACCTCTCGCTGCGTACTGTCAGAGCCTGTCTCGCCTCTTACACTGACCTTTTCTACCTCTGCACTAATTGTATTCATTCTGACCACTACCTCCGCAACTTCATCCCTGTATTTATTTAGCGCCACTTCCTGCTGGGTGACTTGAGCTTCCACGCTGTCTAATGCCCCTTGTTTATCCGCAAGTAAGTCCTTCACTACCTCTTTGATTCGCTCATCTGGCAACACGTCCCTACGTTCTGTGATATCCCTCTCTATTGCAATTATTCGTACCTCCAAATTATTGGCTTTTTCTTTCACAGCATCCTGTACTTGCTTCGACGCACCCAGATTCTCCTCCCCCTCATCTAACCGATTATTAACTGCTGACAGACGCTCATCGATAACTGTGTGTAGCTTCCTCATTGCCTCTTTATTTCCCTTATCAATTGCCTCCAATCTTTCCTTATTTGCTTCCAATCTCTCCTTAGTCTCCCTATCTCTCTCCTTAGCCTCCCTATCTCTCTCCTTATTATCTCTATTGATTGCTTCTAATCTTTCGTTAGTCTCCCTACTCATCGCTTGTAAAAACTGCAGTATCACATCGTTATTTCTTACTTTCGACGCGCTCACCTCGTTCGCCTGAGAAACCGTAGCTTCGCTAAGGGTAGCTGCACTTTCACCGCACACCTGGCCTAGTCTCGGCTCGCCCGCGTCGTCGGGAAAAGCCCGCGTTTGTGGACAAAGCCCGCCGCATATAGGATCCCCTTGCAGCGGTCCACTGAACAATACAGCCCCTTCGGAGTGTTTGTCTTTCTCGCTCATTAACCCATGGTCAACAGTTACTTCCTGCTGCACTGCTACGTCCACCCCAGAATCGCTATTCTCCATGGTGGCTACACTTTTTGACTGCGACCTAGTTACTACGGACATTACGCAAAAAAAAAATTATGAAACGATCTTCCAGCCTTGTGCGATATAGCAATTAATTACATAAAATAAAATCAAAGATCCTCACCAATCCAGAAAGAATTTGCAAACAGAAAAAATTTTACTTCTTAGCGCTATCACAATGCATTCCATAAAAAAAATCTTAACAGCAAACCCTAACAACAAAATATCCTAACAAAAACGATCCTGGCAAAGGAATCCTGGCAACAAATTAAATATCCTGGTAACAAAATTATCGTGGCAAAAAATGGAATCCTGGCAACAAATTAAATATCCAGGTAACAAAATTATCGTGGCAAAAAACGGAATCCTGGCAGCAAATTAAATATCCTGGTAACAAAATTATCGTGGCAAAAAAAACGGAATCCTGGCAACAAATTAAATATCCTGGTAACAAAATTATCGTGGCAAAAAAAAACGGAATCCTGGCAGGGTCGAAATTATGAGAGGCACCCACTTGCCTTTCTCATACTGTGGCATCAAGCAGTCAGGCCTGCAAGATGTGTGGTTTGCCAAGCGAGTGGAATCTTCCTTAATTTATCGAGCAACATGAATTCTCGTATCTTACTATTTAGTTACAAATTATCCTCCTGTATGAATAATACGCAACGGAAACACGCATCTGACTATCAGTGATTTATAGAACTCTGACTGTACACTACGCACTGGCAATACCACATTTACCTTTTGTCTTTGATTTAACGGCTTTTATATAAATTCGGGACATTACGATAACATACAATTTAATGAAAAAGGCCACCAATCTCTTTCTTTTCACTATTTGATTTATTCCTAAACACACAAATTCTACAACCTACAACAAAATCACATGAGAAATTCCGCCCAGTGGGCATGGCTTTACGTTAGTGAATCTCTATACTATGGTCTCGTAATCTATTTACCGCAACAGTGCACTCCCTGGATCGGATGGTGGATCTTTTATTATACCTCACACTTCGCCTCTCACAATAATCCTCACGAAACTTTCCTCCAGATCGAGCGATACAGAAGGAACAGGCATACCCACAAATCTTTCGAAACTACCTTGCTACTCCCATGCAAAACACACATACCCAAATTACAAGACATACACAGCACAACAATATGAAATATTACACAAAGAACGGTTACAACTTCATCACTTTCCGCTTTCCCACTTCAATCAATATTTATGCCAGTTTCACACGACACTGCCCCACTTTGTAATTCTACTTTCCTACTGTGAACTCTGGAGATAAACGCACGTCTTCCTGTGCAATGCAAGCCAAGTGGCGTTGCTGGAAAAACGGCCGACTCACCTTGATTCTCTCTCAGAGTTTAAATTTAGCGTCACACGGAATGATATTTCTTAAATACTTCAACTTATGATACACACGCTATTTCTTAAATATTTCAGCTTATTGTACACACGCTATTAATTCTTAAATATTTCAGCTTAATGTACACACGCTATTAATTCTTAAATATTTCAGCTTAAGCTCACGGAAGTATCTCAACTTATAACTACACGTGGACTCTTTGTGACCGTTGGTTTACTACAATCCCCTTAAAATTACCTGCCTCACTTTGTAATTTTCCCCACAAAAGGTCCTGTGAAAGAGAAATTATTAATTCTAACTACTCTTAAATATTCCACATCCATACCATGCCTCCACTCTTTCATTCCGGAGCACAACAAAAAAACAGGTCTTTACAGCAGAAGGTTCAGCGGCAGAGTGCTGAAACATGGCCGTATTCTGATTCTCTCGCACCTCTCTCGAAGTGGGAGAAGCACCCTGCTACCTTATTGGTCAGCCACATTTCAGACGCTCAAAGCTCTGGTAACTTCCATCTCTTTGGTCTCACCAAAGGTAGCCAAAGGATCGACTCAAAGATGATCATATATTCCGATTCACTATCTGTGGTTAGCAGACGACCATACATTCATTCCTTTCACAGATCTCACCAAACTGGATGTAGGGATTTATTTTGAGGGAGTGCACATGTGATCAATTAAATAAATAAATTGTCATTCTTTCCCACACTGGTATCCGGCTTCGCTGTATTAATTGAAATTGAGTTACTTTTACACAAAAAATGTGTTGTTCTGACAAGAATTTCGTACCTATTTTCAATGTTGGGCGGTACTGTACCCTTTCACCACCGGCTACCCATGCAGAAAAAAATGGCACGGTACTATCCTTGCAATGCGAGGGTAGTTCCGAACATTTTTTTAAGAAAACTGTATTAGAACAAACGTAGCAAATCATCAAAGTAACCAGGAGGAGACCTTAGCCCCTGGTGACCTCAAATAGACGACCAAATGTTGTTACTTTACGCAATTGGCAGTTGTTGCATTATTGTACTCTCCACAATCCGGAGTAACGTACACATACAAATTTACAACAATCTACATGACAAATAAAACATCACATCATAGAAATGAAAAAATAATCTTGAGATAAAATTTTGCTTTAGTTACTGGGATCTTCGTTATTTTTATGAGTAATCCAAATTTCAATAATTCTAAAACAAATAAAAAATACTTTCTCTGTTGTCACACATATAGACGACCAGAACTTGCATTTCGACTAGCCTTCGTTACACTTTAATGTGAAATGTCACCACTGTGATAATAAAAATAAGTGGCTTCAGTCAAAACACCAACAAGATTATTACTATGGACGACATCAAAATACATCAGTTAATTCCGATATTTGTTGTGCAATGCAAACTCTTGTCCCCTGTGACAATCTTACTGATCAATGCTACATGAACCGCTACGTTAGTATTACGCCACTTGCTTATAATTAGAGCATCATTGTACGAAATATTCTAATAAACATGCTACGTGAACTTGATAACCCAGAACAGACAAAAAACAAACACTAACTATTCTAAACACAAATGTTGATGAAATACAATTACACTTGCTGTCCCTTCAGGAATGAAACACATAAAAAAACATTTACACAATTACAAATACATTATTTCCTATCTTGCGAGTCACACGGAAACCTTTCATTCTGTGATTTTCTTGTGGTCAAAAAGTTGCTGATAGTTTTCCTAGAACCACTGTCTCGGTGTCAAAGCTCTCCCATGGTTACCCGGACGAAAGTCTTTGAGTCACTCAAATCGGCATTTTGAACACGCACTGGACAGCAAACTGTATCTCACATTAAACACAAACGTCATAGTCACTGTCAGAGTACCATCCACACGAATCTGTTCGTCCAAAAAAATGGCCCTACAACTACTACTACCCACGGTTCTGTCCTTTCAGTTCATGGTGTAATTAAAAGTCGTAAGTTTCAACAAACAGCACTTATTCCCGCACCAGTTCAAGAAATGTCTCCTACTACAGACGCAAATGTCAATGTCCCACTCTAGTTTCTTGCCTTCATACAATAATTGTTCACCAAACGACAACTGTCCTCTAAGTGTACCAAGTGTCCCACGTGCAATTCACAAAGCACACTTAACAAGTCACTGCCAAAAGTCTATGGATCCCACCATTCAGTGGTCAAGACAAAACAAAACGATCGTCCTGTCTGCTAAAGACAAAATCTTTTCCACCACTCACAACGTGGAAACACCAGTCCTTCACTTTCCACATTATGGAAAGTCGCAGTCATCTTGTTTCACGGCTCCACAGTCCAGTACTAGTTATTAGCTGCTGGTAAAAAAAAAATGCTCGCCGGGCTCTGCCGCGCCTCGTCCATTCTGCAGTAGCGCCGCTGCGCGCGCCGTTGAGCAGAAGAAACCACCCGCTGTTGCCTCCGCGGGATACCTTCCCCAGTCGTAAGGGTGGCGGAACTCATGAATGGCCAGTGGTACGTGCGTGTCGCCCCAGGCCGTTGACCTGCTGTAGCGGGCGCGTGGAGTGTACCCCGTCCGACAGTGGAGTGGGGAGTGCCGCGGCTCTGTCGCCTGTCGCCACGGCATCGTCAGCTCGGCCCGCTAGCGGTATGGGCGTTACGACACCCAATCATTTAGCCTTCCGTGCATCTCGCAACATTACAGACAAAAGGAAATTCTTACATTAAAATTATACACCCTAGTTTTCTACACATACATCAACATTTATCTCTTTTCTATAGACAGCCCACACTCGTGCTATTCATTGTACCTGTCGTCCCTCATACAAAACATGAAAGTGTAAAAAAAAAAACAAAAGGAATAATAAACAATCTATACAGCTCATAATTACAATATCAAATAGTAGGCTACTCTAACATCCTATCACAGTGAAAATATTAGAAACTTTATCCTAAAACTACAATATACAATGAACTTTTGTGCTTGTGACACACTGAAATTAATACCCCTTGAAAGTGTTCTAACAAAAAATAAGAATAATCCACATAGCTCACAATTACCTACCACATGTTATTAAATAGTAAACTACTTTCACATCCTAACACAACAAACATTTTTTGAAACTCATGACTCTAAATCTACAACATACAATGCACCTTTGTGCTTGTGACAGATTGAAATTAATACCACTTGAAAGTGTTCTAACAAAAAAATAAGAAATAATCTATACAGCTCACAATTACCTAACACAGGTTATTAAATATTAAACTACTTTAACATCCTATGACAATAAACATTTTAGAAACTGGTGACTCTAAATCTACAACATACAATGCACCTTTGTGTTTGTGACAGACTGAAATTAGTATCTCTTTATACATTTTACATTTTATTATATATAACAACATTTCTAGGACATGTATGAACCATCCACATGATGTCAAATCCTGACCTGCCATCGAGGTTCATCCAAATCAAACAATACACAATAATGTTTTAGTTACAGATCGGTAGGATCCCCTTTACAGGAGTGGGCGCATTGATCACACTACTCTACGACTCTCACTCACCAGACATCACATTTTCCTTCTCATTCAATCCATTAATACACTAACTGAATAGGTCTAGAAGTCAGTTAACCTTAACACCACCACACTCACGACAACATACCATACCTTTGCTCCCTTATACTTATAACACCACCACACTCACGACAACATACCATACCTTTGCTCCCTTATACTCAACCACATAACACATGAAGCTGTTCCGGAGATAGCTTTCCAGTCTCCGAATTCGTCCTTTCACTCTGGCACCTCTCTCCATCGGCTTACCTCCGCATTCACTTCATGCTAAATATCAACTTAGAATTGCGACATTTCATCTAAGAAACAAAAATACACAAATTATTCAACCTGCAAAATAACTGTACACATTCTTGGTACCGTTTTGATTAGTTATCCTGGTACCAGGCTTCAACAACAACAACAATAAATATTATTTTTGCCAAATCGCAAATGTTATGCTAAGAATTAGATCTTACACTTATATTACATCTTACGTCAGTTTTCCACAACGTTCACCATCTGGATCTCATACTCCCTTTATGTCCTTTCACATTGTGCAGTTGTCCTCATCTCTTCATTCGTATTTCGGCTCTCCGTCCGTCCATTACTCCATCATTTCCTGGTCTTCCTTCGCCATTCGCATCAATCTCTATTGCAGCATACACAGGTCTCTCTGTAACATACATCTAAGACATCTCCACATTATTCAATTCTACTCACCTTTATTTACCACTGTTTCATCACGTCGAATCTCTATTTATTAATCACACTGCTTCACGTCGCTTCTTCCCTTACCTATCACCTTTATCCACTACTATTTATCACGTCGCTTCTCTATCTACCATCTTTATTCCCTCATAAATTATCACGTCGTTTCTGCTTGATCCTTATTCATACGACAAAAAATACGTACATACACCACTCTGTCGACTCCTGTTCATGACTCATTTGACCAGTCTATTCCGTCATACTTCCTGACATCCCGCCTGAAAATTCTTATGTTCGATTTGACCCTGCACAACGTTACACACCACAAATAAATACACTGACTATCTACCATAAATTGCCTACTTTAGATCTATCCTTAACTTTTCCATAATTTGATGTTAGAAATGTGATGAAGCCCACGAGACTGTTTTCCCTTGATCGTCTCAATCAGTACAGCATTTTCATGGACAATCCGCCTCACTCTGAATGGTCCACTATACACAGTAAAGAATTTGCTAGTTAGGAATCTGTGCTTCTTTGATAATCGATGAGTTTTAATTAGAACCTTGTCTCCTACTGCCAATTCGATCTTACGGATCTTTCCTTTCTGCTTCTCCTGCCTATCCTTAGCTGCTTTCTTAATACGCTCTATCGCAACCTTGACAATTTCTGTGTGCCTCTGCTTTCCTGATCGCGGAAAATCTACCAGCTCCCTGACTCGATCTGGTGGTGGTTCATTCTTTAGTACCGTAATTGGTGATAATCCAGTTGCTCCATGTGGTAGCTCATTGAGGATGTCCTGAAAATCTTTGAGAAAAATACTCCAACTTCTGTGTTGCCTATGGCAATAGATCTTACACAATTTTCCCAGTTCTTTTACCACTCTTTCACTGGGGTTACTTGCAGCATGGTATCGGGATATGAACACCGGTTTTATCCTTCTTCTCTTCAGTGTGGTTAGCCATTGTCTGGATCTATATTGCGGTCCATTGTCAGCTATGAACTTTTCTACAGTTCCTACTTCTCGCAAAAAGTTTTTAACGATCGCTGCTGCCACTGTCCTTCCCGTCGCACGTTTCAATGCGGTAAAAGTCACATACTTTGACACCAATTCCACTGCTACTAAAACATATCTATATCCCTGCACTGACTTAGGTAGCGGGCCAAACAAATCTGTTGCTCCGAATTCCCTCAATCTACCTGGCACTATCGGAAAAAGCGGTGCTTTGCATGAGATAGTTAACGATTTTGCCTTCTGGCACAATTTGCAACTACCAAGCACGTTCTTGATCCTCCTCTCCATACTAATGAAATAAACTGATTCCCTTAACTTCTTACAGCATTTCCTTGCCCCGTAATGCCCGTAACTTAGGTGAGTGTACCAGATCAGCTTGTTGACTATTTCATTTGGTATACACAACACCCAGTCCTGTGTGTTCGGATTTCTACGGTAGAAAAGGACCCCGTTCTGAATTGTATAAAAACGTGCTATATTGGCATCTAAGTTCGCTGTAACTCTGTCCTTCACCATTCTCTATGACGCGTCTTTATCCTGCTCTTTCGCGATATTTGTGAGTACCGTCCCTATGTATTTCTCGAACGGCACGCCCTGCATATACAATATATCATATCTGTTCTCGTTTACCTCCTCATCAAAGCATTGACCGTGACCTACTGGATTCCTTGACAACGCATCTGCCACTATATTCTGTGGCCCAGGAATATACATGACCGAAAACTGAAACTCCTGTAAATAGAGTGCCCACCTAGCGAGTCGTCTATGGTTAAGTTTGGCCGACATCAGAAACTGTAGTGACTTGTGGTCAGTATAGATTTTAGTATGCCTTCCATACAAATAGTATCTAAACTTACTAAAACCCCATACTATTGCCAAAGCTTCAAGCTCAGTTACCGTGTAATTTCTCTCAGCTTTGCTAAGCACTCGGCTCGCAAATGCAATAGGTTGTTGTATTACTTCTCCTCCTTGCTCTTGCTCTTGGAACAATGTTACCCCAAGTCCACTACGGGAACTGTCCGTGGCCATACAAAACTCTTTCCCTAGGTCTGGATGCCCGAGAAGAGGTGCCGATAGCAGTGCCTTCTTTAACGCCTCATACTCTTCCTGCGCAACAGGGTCCCAATTCCATACCGTTTTCTTTCCAGTCAGCTGACATAGTCTGGGTGTCGCTGCACCCCCAATCTTAATGAACCTCCTGTAAAAATTGATTAATCCTAAATAACCCCGTAGCTGACGTTTTGTTCTTGGCACCGGAAAATCTCTGATTGCTTCGAGTTTGTCTGGATTTGGTCTTATTCCCTCTGGTGTCACAATGTGACCTAGAAACTCGATTTCTTTTCGTCCAAATTCTGACTTTCCCAAATTCACGGTCACCCCATGTCTCTCCAGTGCACCGAGCAATATGCCTAACGTTCTATTGTGGTCTTCCCAGTTTCTTTCGGCTATCAGGACATCATCCACGTACTGTGTTATCTTATCTTTTATTTCATTAGGAATGACAGTATTTAGCGCTCTGATAAATGCCGCGGATGATACATTTAACCCAAATGGTAGTTTCCGGAACTGATACGATTTCCCGTAGCACAAGAAAGCAGTGTATTTTCTACACCCCCTGTCTAACTCCACCTGCCAGAAACTCATTCTCAAATCAACTGAGCTGAGAACTCTGATCCCGTGGAACTTTTGTAGCAATTCGTCAAGTGTCAGCGGCCGATCTGTCTCTGGCTCTATTATCTTATTAATCCTTCTTGCGTCCAAAACTAATCTAATTGACCCATCCTTTTTTTCAACACAAACTAAAGGACTGTTGTACGGACTGGATGCTGGTTCGATAATCCCTTGTTGTAGCATGCTTTCGATCTCAGCTTCCACTCTTTCTTTGTACACAACAGGTATCGGGTACACTTGGGCCCTAAACTGTTTATGTGGCTTGACCTTGAATCTATACACAAAATTTCTTATTGTACCCGCAGCATGTTTAAATACCTTTCTATTCTCGTATAAAATTTTCTGCAATTCCCCGTAGACCGTGGTCCCTCGTAAATGCCAGATTTTCTCCCTGATCTCCTCCTCCAAACATTTATGAATTTCCTTCTTCTCTTGTTCGAACCCCGTATTCTGTGCCTGTTTACCGGACTTTACCGCCAGACATAATGCTAAGTGTGCATTATCTTTACCATGTAAGCAATCGTCGAATCTTAATGTAATTTCCTCCGAATCTCGTTTCAACTCCATCGAACCATTTCTCATGTTAACGACTGCTTTATATTGGTTCAAAAAATTAACCCCTAATATCCCTTCAACAGTTAGAGATGACACAATCATGAACACTGTACTAAACCTCTTCGCCTGGCACACGAAGTCTACCTGCGCTTGTAACTTCACCTCAATTCCCTTTCCTGTAATTGCCCCTCTCACTGTTGTCCTTTGCAATGGCAACGTTGGCCATGGTTTCGTAAGGCTACAACACTTGAACACATCTTCCCTCAAAACACTCATTACACTGCCTGTGTCGATGACACAAGGTACGATTATATTATTTATTTCTACGCTAATTATTGGGTGGACTTCACTCCCCACATCTCCTACCTCCTCTAACAGATTCTCCCTTAGTTTTCCGTAATCGATATACCTAATATTTACATCATTAATAGTCCTGGTTTGTACCCGTCTATCAAGTAGTCACCTTCTTGTCCCTCCGTCATTGTGACAATGATTGTCCTGTCGTGAACCCAATAATTGCCTATCCTCTCTTCGCCCATCATTTTCATTTTCCCTTCTTCCATCTCTGTCCCATCTTCTATCTTCCCGGTTTGCTGGTCGATATCCCCATGAATTCTGCCCCCTATTTCCTCGCCATCTTCCATTTCCGTCATTCCTCTGATTCCATGCTCTCCTGTCATTCTGATAGTTTCTACCGCTCCTATCCTCAACTCTGTCTGACCTAAGAGTCATGTCGCCGCTCACAATGTTGCTCTCGTTACCCAGTTCCTGTAATAAGTGCTGAAATGACGCAGAATCGTTCAAGCCTCTGCCTGCTATCACTATATCTCTGCGCAATCTCACTGGCAACTTCGTTATACAGATCCTAATGAGCTCCCCAGTTTCGTATGGCACATCCAAATACCTGTTTCGTCTCAGCATTTCCTGATAACACGACACTGGATCTCTTATACCACCTTCGTTACAATTTGGCATCATCAATATGCTTTGCTTAACCTGGTCCTGCTTACTTTTCGACCAGAATTCATTTAAAAATTTGTCACAAAACATCTTGTAGCTACTACAGTCTTTAATAACTTCCTGCATTTTCGCTCTAGCCTCGTCCCTCAAATGGTTACACACAAACTTCATTTTTAGGAGCGGTCCCCACGATGAAGGTAATGAATCTTGAAATTGAGACAGCCACAGGCATGGATGTTGGTAATTATCAGGATCCGGAAAACAAGTGTACGTTTGTACCGACACGAAGTGTCTCCTACATTCTTCTTCCGCATTTATGTTTTCCGACCTTGGGCTGTACCCAGTTGGGTTTGCCACCTGTTTTATCCGACATAACCGTTCTTCTAACTCTCTGAGTTCGTCTTTCTCTTTCTGCCTATTTCCTTTTTTTGAATTTATTTCAGTCTCCCTCTGCAATCTACCTGGTGGTGTGTCACCTCCGCTACTGCATGCTAATCGCAACTGTGCTAGCTCTTCCCTATGTTTCCCATTTATTTCTAATTGCGCCTCTTTAAACTGTAATAGTGATTGTATCTCTTCCTGCTCGGCATAAACCTCTCGCTGCGTACTGTCAGAGCCTGTCTCGCCTCTTACACTGACCTTTTCTACCTCTGCACTAATTGTATTCATTCTGACCACTACCTCCGCAACTTCATCCCTGTATTTATTTAGCGCCACTTCCTGCTGGGTGACTTGAGCTTCCACGCTGTCTAATGCCCCTTGTTTATCCGCAAGTAAGTCCTTCACTACCTCTTTGATTCGCTCATCTGGCAACACGTCCCTACGTTCTGTGATATCCCTCTCTATTGCAATTATTCGTACCTCCAAATTATTGGCTTTTTCTTTCACAGCATCCTGTACTTGCTTCGACGCACCCAGATTCTCCTCCCCCTCATCTAACCGATTATTAACTGCTGACAGACGCTCATCGATAACTGTGTGTAGCTTCCTCATTGCCTCTTTATTTCCCTTATCAATTGCCTCCAATCTTTCCTTATTTGCTTCCAATCTCTCCTTAGTCTCCCTATCTCTCTCCTTAGCCTCCCTATCTCTCTCCTTATTATCTCTATTGATTGCTTCTAATCTTTCGTTAGTCTCCCTACTCATCGCTTGTAAAAACTGCAGTATCACATCGTTATTTCTTACTTTCGACGCGCTCACCTCGTTCGCCTGAGAAACCGTAGCTTCGCTAAGGGTAGCTGCACTTTCACCGCACACCTGGCCTAGTCTCGGCTCGCCCGCGTCGTCGGGAAAAGCCCGCGTTTGTGGACAAAGCCCGCCGCATATAGGATCCCCTTGCAGCGGTCCACTGAACAATACAGCCCCTTCGGAGTGTTTGTCTTTCTCGCTCATTAACCCATGGTCAACAGTTACTTCCTGCTGCACTGCTACGTCCACCCCAGAATCGCTATTCTCCATGGTGGCTACACTTTTTGACTGCGACCTAGTTACTACGGACATTACGCAAAAAAAAAATTATGAAACGATCTTCCAGCCTTGTGCGATATAGCAATTAATTACATAAAATAAAATCAAAGATCCTCACCAATCCAGAAAGAATTTGCAAACAGAAAAAATTTTACTTCTTAGCGCTATCACAATGCATTCCATAAAAAAAATCTTAACAGCAAACCCTAACAACAAAATATCCTAACAAAAACGATCCTGGCAAAGGAATCCTGGCAACAAATTAAATATCCTGGTAACAAAATTATCGTGGCAAAAAATGGAATCCTGGCAACAAATTAAATATCCAGGTAACAAAATTATCGTGGCAAAAAACGGAATCCTGGCAGCAAATTAAATATCCTGGTAACAAAATTATCGTGGCAAAAAAAACGGAATCCTGGCAACAAATTAAATATCCTGGTAACAAAATTATCGTGGCAAAAAAAAACGGAATCCTGGCAGGGTCGAAATTATGAGAGGCACCCACTTGCCTTTCTCATACTGTGGCATCAAGCAGTCAGGCCTGCAAGATGTGTGGTTTGCCAAGCGAGTGGAATCTTCCTTAATTTATCGAGCAACATGAATTCTCGTATCTTACTATTTAGTTACAAATTATCCTCCTGTATGAATAATACGCAACGGAAACACGCATCTGACTATCAGTGATTTATAGAACTCTGACTGTACACTACGCACTGGCAATACCACATTTACCTTTTGTCTTTGATTTAACGGCTTTTATATAAATTCGGGACATTACGATAACATACAATTTAATGAAAAAGGCCACCAATCTCTTTCTTTTCACTATTTGATTTATTCCTAAACACACAAATTCTACAACCTACAACAAAATCACATGAGAAATTCCGCCCAGTGGGCATGGCTTTACGTTAGTGAATCTCTATACTATGGTCTCGTAATCTATTTACCGCAACAGTGCACTCCCTGGATCGGATGGTGGATCTTTTATTATACCTCACACTTCGCCTCTCACAATAATCCTCACGAAACTTTCCTCCAGATCGAGCGATACAGAAGGAACAGGCATACCCACAAATCTTTCGAAACTACCTTGCTACTCCCATGCAAAACACACATACCCAAATTACAAGACATACACAGCACAACAATATGAAATATTACACAAAGAACGGTTACAACTTCATCACTTTCCGCTTTCCCACTTCAATCAATATTTATCCCAGTTTCACACGACACTGCCCCACTTTGTAATTCTACTTTCCTACTGTGAACTCTGGAGATAAACGCACGTCTTCCTGTGCAATGCAAGCCAAGTGGCGTTGCTGGAAAAACGGCCGACTCACCTTGATTCTCTCTCAGAGTTTAAATTTAGCGTCACACGGAATGATATTTCTTAAATACTTCAACTTATGATACACACGCTATTTCTTAAATATTTCAGCTTATTGTACACACGCTATTAATTCTTAAATATTTCAGCTTAATGTACACACGCTATTAATTCTTAAATATTTCAGCTTAAGCTCACGGAAGTATCTCAACTTATAACTACACGTGGACTCTTGGTGACCGTTGGTTTACTACAATCCCCTTAAAATTACCTGCCTCACTTTGTAATTTTCCCCACAAAAGGTCCTGTGAAAGAGAAATTATTAATTCTAACTACTCTTAAATATTCCACATCCATACCATGCCTCCACTCTTTCATTCCGGAGCACAACAAAAAAACAGGTCTTTACAGCAGAAGGTTCAGCGGCAGAGTGCTGAAACATGGCCGTATTCTGATTCTCTCGCACCTCTCTCGAAGTGGGAGAAGCACCCTGCTACCTTATTGGTCAGCCACATTTCAGACGCTCAAAGCTCTGGTAACTTCCATCTCTTTGGTCTCACCAAAGGTAGCCAAAGGATCGACTCAAAGATGATCATATATTCCGATTCACTATCTGTGGTTAGCAGACGACCATACATTCATTCCTTTCACAGATCTCACCAAACTGGATGTAGGGATTTATTTTGAGGGAGTGCACATGTGATCAATTAAATAAATAAATTGTCATTCTTTCCCACACTGGTATCCGGCTTCGCTGTATTAATTGAAATTGAGTTACTTTTACACAAAAAATGTGTTGTTCTGACAAGAATTTCGTACCTATTTTCAATGTTGGGCGGTACTGTACCCTTTCACCACCGGCTACCCATGCAGAAAAAAATGGCACGGTACTATCCTTGCAATGCGAGGGTAGTTCCGAACATTTTTTTAAGAAAACTGTATTAGAACAAACGTAGCAAATCATCAAAGTAACCAGGAGGAGACCTTAGCCCCTGGTGACCTCAAATAGACGACCAAATGTTGTTACTTTACGCAATTGGCAGTTGTTGCATTATTGTACTCTCCACAATCCGGAGTAACGTACACATACAAATTTACAACAATCTACATGACAAATAAAACATCACATCATAGAAATGAAAAAATAATCTTGAGATAAAATTTTGCTTTAGTTACTGGGATCTTCGTTATTTTTATGAGTAATCCAAATTTCAATAATTCTAAAACAAATAAAAAATACTTTCTCTGTTGTCACACATATAGACGACCAGAACTTGCATTTCGACTAGCCTTCGTTACACTTTAATGTGAAATGTCACCACTGTGATAATAAAAATAAGTGGCTTCAGTCAAAACACCAACAAGATTATTACTATGGACGACATCAAAATACATCAGTTAATTCCGATATTTGTTGTGCAATGCAAACTCTTGTCCCCTGTGACAATCTTACTGATCAATGCTACATGAACCGCTACGTTAGTATTACGCCACTTGCTTATAATTAGAGCATCATTGTACGAAATATTCTAATAAACATGCTACGTGAACTTGATAACCCAGAACAGACAAAAAACAAACACTAACTATTCTAAACACAAATGTTGATGAAATACAATTACACTTGCTGTCCCTTCAGGAATGAAACACATAAAAAAACATTTACACAATTACAAATACATTATTTCCTATCTTGCGAGTCACACGGAAACCTTTCATTCTGTGATTTTCTTGTGGTCAAAAAGTTGCTGATAGTTTTCCTAGAACCACTGTCTCGGTGTCAAAGCTCTCCCATGGTTACCCGGACGAAAGTCTTTGAGTCACTCAAATCGGCATTTTGAACACGCACTGGACAGCAAACTGTATCTCACATTAAACACAAACGTCATAGTCACTGTCAGAGTACCATCCACACGAATCTGTTCGTCCAAAAAAATGGCCCTACAACTACTACTACCCACGGTTCTGTCCTTTCAGTTCATGGTGTAATTAAAAGTCGTAAGTTTCAACAAACAGCACTTATTCCCGCACCAGTTCAAGAAATGTCTCCTACTACAGACGCAAATGTCAATGTCCCACTCTAGTTTCTTGCCTTCATACAATAATTGTTCACCAAACGACAACTGTCCTCTAAGTGTACCAAGTGTCCCACGTGCAATTCACAAAGCACACTTAACAAGTCACTGCCAAAAGTCTATGGATCCCACCATTCAGTGGTCAAGACAAAACAAAACGATCGTCCTGTCTGCTAAAGACAAAATCTTTTCCACCACTCACAACGTGGAAACACCAGTCCTTCACTTTCCACATTATGGAAAGTCGCAGTCATCTTGTTTCACGGCTCCACAGTCCAGTACTAGTTATTAGCTGCTGGTAAAAAAAAAATGCTCGCCGGGCTCTGCCGCGCCTCGTCCATTCTGCAGTAGCGCCGCTGCGCGCGCCGTTGAGCAGAAGAAACCACCCGCTGTTGCCTCCGCGGGATACCTTCCCCAGTCGTAAGGGTGGCGGAACTCATGAATGGCCAGTGGTACGTGCGTGTCGCCCCAGGCCGTTGACCTGCTGTAGCGGGCGCGTGGAGTGTACCCCGTCCGACAGTGGAGTGGGGAGTGCCGCGGCTCTGTCGCCTGTCGCCACGGCATCGTCAGCTCGGCCCGCTAGCGGTATGGGCGTTACGACACCCAATCATTTAGCCTTCCGTGCATCTCGCAACATTACAGACAAAAGGAAATTCTTACATTAAAATTATACACCCTAGTTTTCTACACATACATCAACATTTATCTCTTTTCTATAGACAGCCCACACTCGTGCTATTCATTGTACCTGTCGTCCCTCATACAAAACATGAAAGTGTAAAAAAAAAAACAAAAGGAATAATAAACAATCTATACAGCTCATAATTACAATATCAAATAGTAGGCTACTCTAACATCCTATCACAGTGAAAATATTAGAAACTTTATCCTAAAACTACAATATACAATGAACTTTTGTGCTTGTGACACACTGAAATTAATACCCCTTGAAAGTGTTCTAACAAAAAATAAGAATAATCCACATAGCTCACAATTACCTACCACATGTTATTAAATAGTAAACTACTTTCACATCCTAACACAACAAACATTTTTTTGAAACTCATGACTCTAAATCTACAACATACAATGCACCTTTGTGCTTGTGACAGATTGAAATTAATACCACTTGAAAGTGTTCTAACAAAAAAATAAGAAATAATCTATACAGCTCACAATTACCTAACACAGGTTATTAAATATTAAACTACTTTAACATCCTATGACAATAAACATTTTAGAAACTGGTGACTCTAAATCTACAACATACAATGCACCTTTGTGTTTGTGACAGACTGAAATTAGTATCTCTTTATACATTTTACATTTTATTATATATAACAACATTTCTAGGACATGTATGAACCATCCACATGATGTCAAATCCTGACCTGCCATCGAGGTTCATCCAAATCAAACAATACACAATAATGTTTTAGTTACAGATCGGTAGGATCCCCTTTACAGGAGTGGGCGCATTGATCACACTACTCTACGACTCTCACTCACCAGACATCACATTTTCCTTCTCATTCAATCCATTAATACACTAACTGAATAGGTCTAGAAGTCAGTTAACCTTAACACCACCACACTCACGACAACATACCATACCTTTGCTCCCTTATACTTATAACACCACCACACTCACGACAACATACCATACCTTTGCTCCCTTATACTCAACCACATAACACATGAAGCTGTTCCGGAGATAGCTTTCCAGTCTCCGAATTCGTCCTTTCACTCTGGCACCTCTCTCCATCGGCTTACCTCCGCATTCACTTCATGCTAAATATCAACTTAGAATTGCGACATTTCATCTAAGAAACAAAAATACACAAATTATTCAACCTGCAAAATAACTGTACACATTCTTGGTACCGTTTTGATTAGTTATCCTGGTACCAGGCTTCAACAACAACAACAATAAATATTATTTTTGCCAAATCGCAAATGTTATGCTAAGAATTAGATCTTACACTTATATTACATCTTACGTCAGTTTTCCACAACGTTCACCATCTGGATCTCATACTCCCTTTATGTCCTTTCACATTGTGCAGTTGTCCTCATCTCTTCATTCGTATTTCGGCTCTCCGTCCGTCCATTACTCCATCATTTCCTGGTCTTCCTTCGCCATTCGCATCAATCTCTATTGCAGCATACACAGGTCTCTCTGTAACATACATCTAAGACATCTCCACATTATTCAATTCTACTCACCTTTATTTACCACTGTTTCATCACGTCGAATCTCTATTTATTAATCACACTGCTTCACGTCGCTTCTTCCCTTACCTATCACCTTTATCCACTACTATTTATCACGTCGCTTCTCTATCTACCATCTTTATTCCCTCATAAATTATCACGTCGTTTCTGCTTGATCCTTATTCATACGACAAAAAATACGTACATACACCACTCTGTCGACTCCTGTTCATGACTCATTTGACCAGTCTATTCCGTCATACTTCCTGACATCCCGCCTGAAAATTCTTATGTTCGATTTGACCCTGCACAACGTTACACACCACAAATAAATACACTGACTATCTACCATAAATTGCCTACTTTAGATCTATCCTTAACTTTTCCATAATTTGATGTTAGAAATGTGATGAAGCCCACGAGACTGTTTTCCCTTGATCGTCTCAATCAGTACAGCATTTTCATGGACAATCCGCCTCACTCTGAATGGTCCACTATACACAGTAAAGAATTTGCTAGTTAGGAATCTGTGCTTCTTTGATAATCGATGAGTTTTAATTAGAACCTTGTCTCCTACTGCCAATTCGATCTTACGGATCTTTCCTTTCTGCTTCTCCTGCCTATCCTTAGCTGCTTTCTTAATACGCTCTATCGCAACCTTGACAATTTCTGTGTGCCTCTGCTTTCCTGATCGCGGAAAATCTACCAGCTCCCTGACTCGATCTGGTGGTGGTTCATTCTTTAGTACCGTAATTGGTGATAATCCAGTTGCTCCATGTGGTAGCTCATTGAGGATGTCCTGAAAATCTTTGAGAAAAATACTCCAACTTCTGTGTTGCCTATGGCAATAGATCTTACACAATTTTCCCAGTTCTTTTACCACTCTTTCACTGGGGTTACTTGCAGCATGGTATCGGGATATGAACACCGGTTTTATCCTTCTTCTCTTCAGTGTGGTTAGCCATTGTCTGGATCTATATTGCGGTCCATTGTCAGCTATGAACTTTTCTACAGTTCCTACTTCTCGCAAAAAGTTTTTAACAATCGCTGCTGCCACTGTCCTTCCCGTCGCACGTTTCAATGCGGTAAAAGTCACATACTTTGACACCAATTCCACTGCTACTAAAACATATCTATATCCCTGCACTGACTTAGGTAGCGGGCCAAACAAATCTGTTGCTCCGAATTCCCTCAATCTACCTGGCACTATCGGAAAAAGCGGTGCTTTGCATGAGATAGTTAACGATTTTGCCTTCTGGCACAATTTGCAACTACCAAGCACGTTCTTGATCCTCCTCTCCATACTAATGAAATAAACTGATTCCCTTAACTTCTTACAGCATTTCCTTGCCCCGTAATGCCCGTAACTTAGGTGAGTGTACCAGATCAGCTTGTTGACTATTTCATTTGGTATACACAACACCCAGTCCTGTGTGTTCGGATTTCTACGGTAGAAAAGGACCCCGTTCTGAATTGTATAAAAACGTGCTATATTGGCATCTAAGTTCGCTGTAACTCTGTCCTTCACCATTCTCTATGACGCGTCTTTATCCTGCTCTTTCGCGATATTTGTGAGTACCGTCCCTATGTATTTCTCGAACGGCACGCCCTGCATATACAATATATCATATCTGTTCTCGTTTACCTCCTCATCAAAGCATTGACCGTGACCTACTGGATTCCTTGACAACGCATCTGCCACTATATTCTGTGGCCCAGGAATATACATGACCGAAAACTGAAACTCCTGTAAATAGAGTGCCCACCTAGCGAGTCGTCTATGGTTAAGTTTGGCCGACATCAGAAACTGTAGTGACTTGTGGTCAGTATAGATTTTAGTATGCCTTCCATACAAATAGTATCTAAACTTACTAAAACCCCATACTATTGCCAAAGCTTCAAGCTCAGTTACCGTGTAATTTCTCTCAGCTTTGCTAAGCACTCGGCTCGCAAATGCAATAGGTTGTTGTATTACTTCTCCTCCTTGCTCTTGCTCTTGGAACAATGTTACCCCAAGTCCACTACGGGAACTGTCCGTGGCCATACAAAACTCTTTCCCTAGGTCTGGATGCCCGAGAAGAGGTGCCGATAGCAGTGCCTTCTTTAACGCCTCATACTCTTCCTGCGCAACAGGGTCCCAATTCCATACCGTTTTCTTTCCAGTCAGCTGACATAGTCTGGGTGTCGCTGCACCCCCAATCTTAATGAACCTCCTGTAAAAATTGATTAATCCTAAATAACCCCGTAGCTGACGTTTTGTTCTTGGCACCGGAAAATCTCTGATTGCTTCGAGTTTGTCTGGATTTGGTCTTATTCCCTCTGGTGTCACAATGTGACCTAGAAACTCGATTTCTTTTCGTCCAAATTCTGACTTTCCCAAATTCACGGTCACCCCATGTCTCTCCAGTGCACCGAGCAATATGCCTAACGTTCTATTGTGGTCTTCCCAGTTTCTTTCGGCTATCAGGACATCATCCACGTACTGTGTTATCTTATCTTTTATTTCATTAGGAATGACAGTATTTAGCGCTCTGATAAATGCCGCGGATGATACATTTAACCCAAATGGTAGTTTCCGGAACTGATACGATTTCCCGTAGCACAAGAAAGCAGTGTATTTTCTACACCCCCTGTCTAACTCCACCTGCCAGAAACTCATTCTCAAATCAACTGAGCTGAGAACTCTGATCCCGTGGAACTTTTGTAGCAATTCGTCAAGTGTCAGCGGCCGATCTGTCTCTGGCTCTATTATCTTATTAATCCTTCTTGCGTCCAAAACTAATCTAATTGACCCATCCTTTTTTTCAACACAAACTAAAGGACTGTTGTACGGACTGGATGCTGGTTCGATAATCCCTTGTTGTAGCATGCTTTCGATCTCAGCTTCCACTCTTTCTTTGTACACAACAGGTATCGGGTACACTTGGGCCCTAAACTGTTTATGTGGCTTGACCTTGAATCTATACACAAAATTTCTTATTGTACCCGCAGCATGTTTAAATACCTTTCTATTCTCGTATAAAATTTTCTGCAATTCCCCGTAGACCGTGGTCCCTCGTAAATGCCAGATTTTCTCCCTGATCTCCTCCTCCAAACATTTATGAATTTCCTTCTTCTCTTGTTCGAACCCCGTATTCTGTGCCTGTTTACCGGACTTTACCGCCAGACATAATGCTAAGTGTGCATTATCTTTACCATGTAAGCAATCGTCGAATCTTAATGTAATTTCCTCCGAATCTCGTTTCAACTCCATCGAACCATTTCTCATGTTAACGACTGCTTTATATTGGTTCAAAAAATTAACCCCTAATATCCCTTCAACAGTTAGAGATGACACAATCATGAACACTGTACTAAACCTCTTCGCCTGGCACACGAAGTCTACCTGCGCTTGTAACTTCACCTCAATTCCCTTTCCTGTAATTGCCCCTCTCACTGTTGTCCTTTGCAATGGCAACGTTGGCCATGGTTTCGTAAGGCTACAACACTTGAACACATCTTCCCTCAAAACACTCATTACACTGCCTGTGTCGATGACACAAGGTACGATTATATTATTTATTTCTACGCTAATTATTGGGTGGACTTCACTCCCCACATCTCCTACCTCCTCTAACAGATTCTCCCTTAGTTTTCCGTAATCGATATACCTAATATTTACATCATTAATAGTCCTGGTTTGTACCCGTCTATCAAGTAGTCACCTTCTTGTCCCTCCGTCATTGTGACAATGATTGTCCTGTCGTGAACCCAATAATTGCCTATCCTCTCTTCGCCCATCATTTTCATTTTCCCTTCTTCCATCTCTGTCCCATCTTCTATCTTCCCGGTTTGCTGGTCGATATCCCCATGAATTCTGCCCCCTATTTCCTCGCCATCTTCCATTTCCGTCATTCCTCTGATTCCATGCTCTCCTGTCATTCTGATAGTTTCTACCGTTCCTATCCTCAACTCTGTCTGACCTAAGAGTCATGTCGCCGCTCACAATGTTGCTCTCGTTACCCAGTTCCTGTAATAAGTGCTGAAATGACGCAGAATCGTTCAAGCCTCTGCCTGCTATCACTATATCTCTGCGCAATCTCACTGGCAACTTCGTTATACAGATCCTAATGAGCTCCCCAGTTTCGTATGGCACATCCAAATACCTGTTTCGTCTCAGCATTTCCTGATAACACGACACTGGATCTCTTATACCACCTTCGTTACAATTTGGCATCATCAATATGCTTTGCTTAACCTGGTCCTGCTTACTTTTCGACCAGAATTCATTTAAAAATTTGTCACAAAACATCTTGTAGCTACTACAGTCTTTAATAACTTCCTGCATTTTCGCTCTAGCCTCGTCCCTCAAATGGTTACACACAAACTTCATTTTTAGGAGCGGTCCCCACGATGAAGGTAATGAATCTTGAAATTGAGACAGCCACAGGCATGGATGTTGGTAATTATCAGGATCCGGAAAACAAGTGTACGTTTGTACCGACACGAAGTGTCTCCTACATTCTTCTTCCGCATTTATGTTTTCCGACCTTGGGCTGTACCCAGTTGGGTTTGCCACCTGTTTTATCCGACATAACCGTTCTTCTAACTCTCTGAGTTCGTCTTTCTCTTTCTGCCTATTTCCTTTTTTTGAATTTATTTCAGTCTCCCTCTGCAATCTACCTGGTGGTGTGTCACCTCCGCTACTGCATGCTAATCGCAACTGTGCTAGCTCTTCCCTATGTTTCCCATTTATTTCTAATTGCGCCTCTTTAAACTGTAATAGTGATTGTATCTCTTCCTGCTCGGCATAAACCTCTCGCTGCGTACTGTCAGAGCCTGTCTCGCCTCTTACACTGACCTTTTCTACCTCTGCACTAATTGTATTCATTCTGACCACTACCTCCGCAACTTCATCCCTGTATTTATTTAGCGCCACTTCCTGCTGGGTGACTTGAGCTTCCACGCTGTCTAATGCCCCTTGTTTATCCGCAAGTAAGTCCTTCACTACCTCTTTGATTCGCTCATCTGGCAACACGTCCCTACGTTCTGTGATATCCCTCTCTATTGCAATTATTCGTACCTCCAAATTATTGGCTTTTTCTTTCACAGCATCCTGTACTTGCTTCGACGCACCCAGATTCTCCTCCCCCTCATCTAACCGATTATTAACTGCTGACAGACGCTCATCGATAACTGTGTGTAGCTTCCTCATTGCCTCTTTATTTCCCTTATCAATTGCCTCCAATCTTTCCTTATTTGCTTCCAATCTCTCCTTAGTCTCCCTATCTCTCTCCTTAGCCTCCCTATCTCTCTCCTTATTATCTCTATTGATTGCTTCTAATCTTTCGTTAGTCTCCCTACTCATCGCTTGTAAAAACTGCAGTATCACATCGTTATTTCTTACTTTCGACGCGCTCACCTCGTTCGCCTGAGAAACCGTAGCTTCGCTAAGGGTAGCTGCACTTTCACCGCACACCTGGCCTAGTCTCGGCTCGCCCGCGTCGTCGGGAAAAGCCCGCGTTTGTGGACAAAGCCCGCCGCATATAGGATCCCCTTGCAGCGGTCCACTGAACAATACAGCCCCTTCGGAGTGTTTGTCTTTCTCGCTCATTAACCCATGGTCAACAGTTACTTCCTGCTGCACTGCTACGTCCACCCCAGAATCGCTATTCTCCATGGTGGCTACACTTTTTGACTGCGACCTAGTTACTACGGACATTACGCAAAAAAAAAATTATGAAACGATCTTCCAGCCTTGTGCGATATAGCAATTAATTACATAAAATAAAATCAAAGATCCTCACCAATCCAGAAAGAATTTGCAAACAGAAAAAATTTTACTTCTTAGCGCTATCACAATGCATTCCATAAAAAAAATCTTAACAGCAAACCCTAACAACAAAATATCCTAACAAAAACGATCCTGGCAAAGGAATCCTGGCAACAAATTAAATATCCTGGTAACAAAATTATCGTGGCAAAAAATGGAATCCTGGCAACAAATTAAATATCCAGGTAACAAAATTATCGTGGCAAAAAACGGAATCCTGGCAGCAAATTAAATATCCTGGTAACAAAATTATCGTGGCAAAAAAAACGGAATCCTGGCAACAAATTAAATATCCTGGTAACAAAATTATCGTGGCAAAAAAAAACGGAATCCTGGCAGGGTCGAAATTATGAGAGGCACCCACTTGCCTTTCTCATACTGTGGCATCAAGCAGTCAGGCCTGCAAGATGTGTGGTTTGCCAAGCGAGTGGAATCTTCCTTAATTTATCGAGCAACATGAATTCTCGTATCTTACTATTTAGTTACAAATTATCCTCCTGTATGAATAATACGCAACGGAAACACGCATCTGACTATCAGTGATTTATAGAACTCTGACTGTACACTACGCACTGGCAATACCACATTTACCTTTTGTCTTTGATTTAACGGCTTTTATATAAATTCGGGACATTACGATAACATACAATTTAATGAAAAAGGCCACCAATCTCTTTCTTTTCACTATTTGATTTATTCCTAAACACACAAATTCTACAACCTACAACAAAATCACATGAGAAATTCCGCCCAGTGGGCATGGCTTTACGTTAGTGAATCTCTATACTATGGTCTCGTAATCTATTTACCGCAACAGTGCACTCCCTGGATCGGATGGTGGATCTTTTATTATACCTCACACTTCGCCTCTCACAATAATCCTCACGAAACTTTCCTCCAGATCGAGCGATACAGAAGGAACAGGCATACCCACAAATCTTTCGAAACTACCTTGCTACTCCCATGCAAAACACACATACCCAAATTACAAGACATACACAGCACAACAATATGAAATATTACACAAAGAACGGTTACAACTTCATCACTTTCCGCTTTCCCACTTCAATCAATATTTATCCCAGTTTCACACGACACTGCCCCACTTTGTAATTCTACTTTCCTACTGTGAACTCTGGAGATAAACGCACGTCTTCCTGTGCAATGCAAGCCAAGTGGCGTTGCTGGAAAAACGGCCGACTCACCTTGATTCTCTCTCAGAGTTTAAATTTAGCGTCACACGGAATGATATTTCTTAAATACTTCAACTTATGATACACACGCTATTTCTTAAATATTTCAGCTTATTGTACACACGCTATTAATTCTTAAATATTTCAGCTTAATGTACACACGCTATTAATTCTTAAATATTTCAGCTTAAGCTCACGGAAGTATCTCAACTTATAACTACACGTGGACTCTTTGTGACCGTTGGTTTACTACAATCCCCTTAAAATTACCTGCCTCACTTTGTAATTTTCCCCACAAAAGGTCCTGTGAAAGAGAAATTATTAATTCTAACTACTCTTAAATATTCCACATCCATACCATGCCTCCACTCTTTCATTCCGGAGCACAACAAAAAAACAGGTCTTTACAGCAGAAGGTTCAGCGGCAGAGTGCTGAAACATGGCCGTATTCTGATTCTCTCGCACCTCTCTCGAAGTGGGAGAAGCACCCTGCTACCTTATTGGTCAGCCACATTTCAGACGCTCAAAGCTCTGGTAACTTCCATCTCTTTGGTCTCACCAAAGGTAGCCAAAGGATCGACTCAAAGATGATCATATATTCCGATTCACTATCTGTGGTTAGCAGACGACCATACATTCATTCCTTTCACAGATCTCACCAAACTGGATGTAGGGATTTATTTTGAGGGAGTGCACATGTGATCAATTAAATAAATAAATTGTCATTCTTTCCCACACTGGTATCCGGCTTCGCTGTATTAATTGAAATTGAGTTACTTTTACACAAAAAATGTGTTGTTCTGACAAGAATTTCGTACCTATTTTCAATGTTGGGCGGTACTGTACCCTTTCACCACCGGCTACCCATGCAGAAAAAAATGGCACGGTACTATCCTTGCAATGCGAGGGTAGTTCCGAACATTTTTTTAAGAAAACTGTATTAGAACAAACGTAGCAAATCATCAAAGTAACCAGGAGGAGACCTTAGCCCCTGGTGACCTCAAATAGACGACCAAATGTTGTTACTTTACGCAATTGGCAGTTGTTGCATTATTGTACTCTCCACAATCCGGAGTAACGTACACATACAAATTTACAACAATCTACATGACAAATAAAACATCACATCATAGAAATGAAAAAATAATCTTGAGATAAAATTTTGCTTTAGTTACTGGGATCTTCGTTATTTTTATGAGTAATCCAAATTTCAATAATTCTAAAACAAATAAAAAATACTTTCTCTGTTGTCACACATATAGACGACCAGAACTTGCATTTCGACTAGCCTTCGTTACACTTTAATGTGAAATGTCACCACTGTGATAATAAAAATAAGTGGCTTCAGTCAAAACACCAACAAGATTATTACTATGGACGACATCAAAATACATCAGTTAATTCCGATATTTGTTGTGCAATGCAAACTCTTGTCCCCTGTGACAATCTTACTGATCAATGCTACATGAACCGCTACGTTAGTATTACGCCACTTGCTTATAATTAGAGCATCATTGTACGAAATATTCTAATAAACATGCTACGTGAACTTGATAACCCAGAACAGACAAAAAACAAACACTAACTATTCTAAACACAAATGTTGATGAAATACAATTACACTTGCTGTCCCTTCAGGAATGAAACACATAAAAAAACATTTACACAATTACAAATACATTATTTCCTATCTTGCGAGTCACACGGAAACCTTTCATTCTGTGATTTTCTTGTGGTCAAAAAGTTGCTGATAGTTTTCCTAGAACCACTGTCTCGG
Source organism: Schistocerca piceifrons (assembly GCF_021461385.2). NCBI lineage: Eukaryota > Metazoa > Arthropoda > Insecta > Orthoptera > Acrididae > Schistocerca > Schistocerca piceifrons. Next base: position 187,193,600 of record NC_060143.1, on the reverse strand, counting down.
TGTCAAAGCTCTCCCATGGTTACCCGGACGAAAGTCTTTGAGTCACTCAAATCGGCATTTTGAACACGCACTGGACAGCAAACTGTATCTCACATTAAACACAAACGTCATAGTCACTGTCAGAGTACCATCCACACGAATCTGTTCGTCCAAAAAAATGGCCCTACAACTACTACTACCCACGGTTCTGTCCTTTCAGTTCATGGTGTAATTAAAAGTCGTAAGTTTCAACAAACAGCACTTATTCCCGCACCAGTTCAAGAAATGTCTCCTACTACAGACGCAAATGTCAATGTCCCACTCTAGTTTCTTGCCTTCATACAATAATTGTTCACCAAACGACAACTGTCCTCTAAGTGTACCAAGTGTCCCACGTGCAATTCACAAAGCACACTTAACAAGTCACTGCCAAAAGTCTATGGATCCCACCATTCAGTGGTCAAGACAAAACAAAACGATCGTCCTGTCTGCTAAAGACAAAATCTTTTCCACCACTCACAACGTGGAAACACCAGTCCTTCACTTTCCACATTATGGAAAGTCGCAGTCATCTTGTTTCACGGCTCCACAGTCCAGTACTAGTTATTAGCTGCTGGTAAAAAAAAAATGCTCGCCGGGCTCTGCCGCGCCTCGTCCATTCTGCAGTAGCGCCGCTGCGCGCGCCGTTGAGCAGAAGAAACCACCCGCTGTTGCCTCCGCGGGATACCTTCCCCAGTCGTAAGGGTGGCGGAACTCATGAATGGCCAGTGGTACGTGCGTGTCGCCCCAGGCCGTTGACCTGCTGTAGCGGGCGCGTGGAGTGTACCCCGTCCGACAGTGGAGTGGGGAGTGCCGCGGCTCTGTCGCCTGTCGCCACGGCATCGTCAGCTCGGCCCGCTAGCGGTATGGGCGTTACGACACCCAATCATTTAGCCTTCCGTGCATCTCGCAACATTACAGACAAAAGGAAATTCTTACATTAAAATTATACACCCTAGTTTTCTACACATACATCAACATTTATCTCTTTTCTATAGACAGCCCACACTCGTGCTATTCATTGTACCTGTCGTCCCTCATACAAAACATGAAAGTGTAAAAAAAAAAACAAAAGGAATAATAAACAATCTATACAGCTCATAATTACAATATCAAATAGTAGGCTACTCTAACATCCTATCACAGTGAAAATATTAGAAACTTTATCCTAAAACTACAATATACAATGAACTTTTGTGCTTGTGACACACTGAAATTAATACCCCTTGAAAGTGTTCTAACAAAAAATAAGAATAATCCACATAGCTCACAATTACCTACCACATGTTATTAAATAGTAAACTACTTTCACATCCTAACACAACAAACATTTTTTTGAAACTCATGACTCTAAATCTACAACATACAATGCACCTTTGTGCTTGTGACAGATTGAAATTAATACCACTTGAAAGTGTTCTAACAAAAAAATAAGAAATAATCTATACAGCTCACAATTACCTAACACAGGTTATTAAATATTAAACTACTTTAACATCCTATGACAATAAACATTTTAGAAACTGGTGACTCTAAATCTACAACATACAATGCACCTTTGTGTTTGTGACAGACTGAAATTAGTATCTCTTTATACATTTTACATTTTATTATATATAACAACATTTCTAGGACATGTATGAACCATCCACATGATGTCAAATCCTGACCTGCCATCGAGGTTCATCCAAATCAAACAATACACAATAATGTTTTAGTTACAGATCGGTAGGATCCCCTTTACAGGAGTGGGCGCATTGATCACACTACTCTACGACTCTCACTCACCAGACATCACATTTTCCTTCTCATTCAATCCATTAATACACTAACTGAATAGGTCTAGAAGTCAGTTAACCTTAACACCACCACACTCACGACAACATACCATACCTTTGCTCCCTTATACTTATAACACCACCACACTCACGACAACATACCATACCTTTGCTCCCTTATACTCAACCACATAACACATGAAGCTGTTCCGGAGATAGCTTTCCAGTCTCCGAATTCGTCCTTTCACTCTGGCACCTCTCTCCATCGGCTTACCTCCGCATTCACTTCATGCTAAATATCAACTTAGAATTGCGACATTTCATCTAAGAAACAAAAATACACAAATTATTCAACCTGCAAAATAACTGTACACATTCTTGGTACCGTTTTGATTAGTTATCCTGGTACCAGGCTTCAACAACAACAACAACAATAAATATTATTTTTGCCAAATCGCAAATGTTATGCTAAGAATTAGATCTTACACTTATATTACATCTTACGTCAGTTTTCCACAACGTTCACCATCTGGATCTCATACTCCCTTTATGTCCTTTCACATTGTGCAGTTGTCCTCATCTCTTCATTCGTATTTCGGCTCTCCGTCCGTCCATTACTCCATCATTTCCTGGTCTTCCTTCGCCATTCGCATCAATCTCTATTGCAGCATACACAGGTCTCTCTGTAACATACATCTAAGACATCTCCACATTATTCAATTCTACTCACCTTTATTTACCACTGTTTCATCACGTCGAATCTCTATTTATTAATCACACTGCTTCACGTCGCTTCTTCCCTTACCTATCACCTTTATCCACTACTATTTATCACGTCGCTTCTCTATCTACCATCTTTATTCCCTCATAAATTATCACGTCGTTTCTGCTTGATCCTTATTCATACGACAAAAAATACGTACATACACCACTCTGTCGACTCCTGTTCATGACTCATTTGACCAGTCTATTCCGTCATACTTCCTGACATCCCGCCTGAAAATTCTTATGTTCGATTTGACCCTGCACAACGTTACACACCACAAATAAATACACTGACTATCTACCATAAATTGCCTACTTTAGATCTATCCTTAACTTTTCCATAATTTGATGTTAGAAATGTGATGAAGCCCACGAGACTGTTTTCCCTTGATCGTCTCAATCAGTACAGCATTTTCATGGACAATCCGCCTCACTCTGAATGGTCCACTATACACAGTAAAGAATTTGCTAGTTAGGAATCTGTGCTTCTTTGATAATCGATGAGTTTTAATTAGAACCTTGTCTCCTACTGCCAATTCGATCTTACGGATCTTTCCTTTCTGCTTCTCCTGCCTATCCTTAGCTGCTTTCTTAATACGCTCTATCGCAACCTTGACAATTTCTGTGTGCCTCTGCTTTCCTGATCGCGGAAAATCTACCAGCTCCCTGACTCGATCTGGTGGTGGTTCATTCTTTAGTACCGTAATTGGTGATAATCCAGTTGCTCCATGTGGTAGCTCATTGAGGATGTCCTGAAAATCTTTGAGAAAAATACTCCAACTTCTGTGTTGCCTATGGCAATAGATCTTACACAATTTTCCCAGTTCTTTTACCACTCTTTCACTGGGGTTACTTGCAGCATGGTATCGGGATATGAACACCGGTTTTATCCTTCTTCTCTTCAGTGTGGTTAGCCATTGTCTGGATCTATATTGCGGTCCATTGTCAGCTATGAACTTTTCTACAGTTCCTACTTCTCGCAAAAAGTTTTTAACGATCGCTGCTGCCACTGTCCTTCCCGTCGCACGTTTCAATGCGGTAAAAGTCACATACTTTGACACCAATTCCACTGCTACTAAAACATATCTATATCCCTGCACTGACTTAGGTAGCGGGCCAAACAAATCTGTTGCTCCGAATTCCCTCAATCTACCTGGCACTATCGGAAAAAGCGGTGCTTTGCATGAGATAGTTAACGATTTTGCCTTCTGGCACAATTTGCAACTACCAAGCACGTTCTTGATCCTCCTCTCCATACTAATGAAATAAACTGATTCCCTTAACTTCTTACAGCATTTCCTTGCCCCGTAATGCCCGTAACTTAGGTGAGTGTACCAGATCAGCTTGTTGACTATTTCATTTGGTATACACAACACCCAGTCCTGTGTGTTCGGATTTCTACGGTAGAAAAGGACCCCGTTCTGAATTGTATAAAAACGTGCTATATTGGCATCTAAGTTCGCTGTAACTCTGTCCTTCACCATTCTCTATGACGCGTCTTTATCCTGCTCTTTCGCGATATTTGTGAGTACCGTCCCTATGTATTTCTCGAACGGCACGCCCTGCATATACAATATATCATATCTGTTCTCGTTTACCTCCTCATCAAAGCATTGACCGTGACCTACTGGATTCCTTGACAACGCATCTGCCACTATATTCTGTGGCCCAGGAATATACATGACCGAAAACTGAAACTCCTGTAAATAGAGTGCCCACCTAGCGAGTCGTCTATGGTTAAGTTTGGCCGACATCAGAAACTGTAGTGACTTGTGGTCAGTATAGATTTTAGTATGCCTTCCATACAAATAGTATCTAAACTTACTAAAACCCCATACTATTGCCAAAGCTTCAAGCTCAGTTACCGTGTAATTTCTCTCAGCTTTGCTAAGCACTCGGCTCGCAAATGCAATAGGTTGTTGTATTACTTCTCCTCCTTGCTCTTGCTCTTGGAACAATGTTACCCCAAGTCCACTACGGGAACTGTCCGTGGCCATACAAAACTCTTTCCCTAGGTCTGGATGCCCGAGAAGAGGTGCCGATAGCAGTGCCTTCTTTAACGCCTCATACTCTTCCTGCGCAACAGGGTCCCAATTCCATACCGTTTTCTTTCCAGTCAGCTGACATAGTCTGGGTGTCGCTGCACCCCCAATCTTAATGAACCTCCTGTAAAAATTGATTAATCCTAAATAACCCCGTAGCTGACGTTTTGTTCTTGGCACCGGAAAATCTCTGATTGCTTCGAGTTTGTCTGGATTTGGTCTTATTCCCTCTGGTGTCACAATGTGACCTAGAAACTCGATTTCTTTTCGTCCAAATTCTGACTTTCCCAAATTCACGGTCACCCCATGTCTCTCCAGTGCACCGAGCAATATGCCTAACGTTCTATTGTGGTCTTCCCAGTTTCTTTCGGCTATCAGGACATCATCCACGTACTGTGTTATCTTATCTTTTATTTCATTAGGAATGACAGTATTTAGCGCTCTGATAAATGCCGCGGATGATACATTTAACCCAAATGGTAGTTTCCGGAACTGATACGATTTCCCGTAGCACAAGAAAGCAGTGTATTTTCTACACCCCCTGTCTAACTCCACCTGCCAGAAACTCATTCTCAAATCAACTGAGCTGAGAACTCTGATCCCGTGGAACTTTTGTAGCAATTCGTCAAGTGTCAGCGGCCGATCTGTCTCTGGCTCTATTATCTTATTAATCCTTCTTGCGTCCAAAACTAATCTAATTGACCCATCCTTTTTTTCAACACAAACTAAAGGACTGTTGTACGGACTGGATGCTGGTTCGATAATCCCTTGTTGTAGCATGCTTTCGATCTCAGCTTCCACTCTTTCTTTGTACACAACAGGTATCGGGTACACTTGGGCCCTAAACTGTTTATGTGGCTTGACCTTGAATCTATACACAAAATTTCTTATTGTACCCGCAGCATGTTTAAATACCTTTCTATTCTCGTATAAAATTTTCTGCAATTCCCCGTAGACCGTGGTCCCTCGTAAATGCCAGATTTTCTCCCTGATCTCCTCCTCCAAACATTTATGAATTTCCTTCTTCTCTTGTTCGAACCCCGTATTCTGTGCCTGTTTACCGGACTTTACCGCCAGACATAATGCTAAGTGTGCATTATCTTTACCATGTAAGCAATCGTCGAATCTTAATGTAATTTCCTCCGAATCTCGTTTCAACTCCATCGAACCATTTCTCATGTTAACGACTGCTTTATATTGGTTCAAAAAATTAACCCCTAATATCCCTTCAACAGTTAGAGATGACACAATCATGAACACTGTACTAAACCTCTTCGCCTGGCACACGAAGTCTACCTGCGCTTGTAACTTCACCTCAATTCCCTTTCCTGTAATTGCCCCTCTCACTGTTGTCCTTTGCAATGGCAACGTTGGCCATGGTTTCGTAAGGCTACAACACTTGAACACATCTTCCCTCAAAACACTCATTACACTGCCTGTGTCGATGACACAAGGTACGATTATATTATTTATTTCTACGCTAATTATTGGGTGGACTTCACTCCCCACATCTCCTACCTCCTCTAACAGATTCTCCCTTAGTTTTCCGTAATCGATATACCTAATATTTACATCATTAATAGTCCTGGTTTGTACCCGTCTATCAAGTAGTCACCTTCTTGTCCCTCCGTCATTGTGACAATGATTGTCCTGTCGTGAACCCAATAATTGCCTATCCTCTCTTCGCCCATCATTTTCATTTTCCCTTCTTCCATCTCTGTCCCATCTTCTATCTTCCCGGTTTGCTGGTCGATATCCCCATGAATTCTGCCCCCTATTTCCTCGCCATCTTCCATTTCCGTCATTCCTCTGATTCCATGCTCTCCTGTCATTCTGATAGTTTCTACCGTTCCTATCCTCAACTCTGTCTGACCTAAGAGTCATGTCGCCGCTCACAATGTTGCTCTCGTTACCCAGTTCCTGTAATAAGTGCTGAAATGACGCAGAATCGTTCAAGCCTCTGCCTGCTATCACTATATCTCTGCGCAATCTCACTGGCAACTTCGTTATACAGATCCTAATGAGCTCCCCAGTTTCGTATGGCACATCCAAATACCTGTTTCGTCTCAGCATTTCCTGATAACACGACACTGGATCTCTTATACCACCTTCGTTACAATTTGGCATCATCAATATGCTTTGCTTAACCTGGTCCTGCTTACTTTTCGACCAGAATTCATTTAAAAATTTGTCACAAAACATCTTGTAGCTACTACAGTCTTTAATAACTTCCTGCATTTTCGCTCTAGCCTCGTCCCTCAAATGGTTACACACAAACTTCATTTTTAGGAGCGGTCCCCACGATGAAGGTAATGAATCTTGAAATTGAGACAGCCACAGGCATGGATGTTGGTAATTATCAGGATCCGGAAAACAAGTGTACGTTTGTACCGACACGAAGTGTCTCCTACATTCTTCTTCCGCATTTATGTTTTCCGACCTTGGGCTGTACCCAGTTGGGTTTGCCACCTGTTTTATCCGACATAACCGTTCTTCTAACTCTCTGAGTTCGTCTTTCTCTTTCTGCCTATTTCCTTTTTTTGAATTTATTTCAGTCTCCCTCTGCAATCTACCTGGTGGTGTGTCACCTCCGCTACTGCATGCTAATCGCAACTGTGCTAGCTCTTCCCTATGTTTCCCATTTATTTCTAATTGCGCCTCTTTAAACTGTAATAGTGATTGTATCTCTTCCTGCTCGGCATAAACCTCTCGCTGCGTACTGTCAGAGCCTGTCTCGCCTCTTACACTGACCTTTTCTACCTCTGCACTAATTGTATTCATTCTGACCACTACCTCTGCAACTTCATCCCTGTATTTATTTAGCGCCACTTCCTGCTGGGTGACTTGAGCTTCCACGCTGTCTAATGCCCCTTGTTTATCCGCAAGTAAGTCCTTCACTACCTCTTTGATTCGCTCATCTGGCAACACGTCCCTACGTTCTGTGATATCCCTCTCTATTGCAATTATTCGTACCTCCAAATTATTGGCTTTTTCTTTCACAGCATCCTGTACTTGCTTCGACGCACCCAGATTCTCCTCCCCCTCATCTAACCGATTATTAACTGCTGACAGACGCTCATCGATAACTGTGTGTAGCTTCCTCATTGCCTCTTTATTTCCCTTATCAATTGCCTCCAATCTTTCCTTATTTGCTTCCAATCTCTCCTTAGTCTCCCTATCTCTCTCCTTAGCCTCCCTATCTCTCTCCTTATTATCTCTATTGATTGCTTCTAATCTTTCGTTAGTCTCCCTACTCATCGCTTGTAAAAACTGCAGTATCACATCGTTATTTCTTACTTTCGACGCGCTCACCTCGTTCGCCTGAGAAACCGTAGCTTCGCTAAGGGTAGCTGCACTTTCACCGCACACCTGGCCTAGTCTCGGCTCGCCCGCGTCGTCGGGAAAAGCCCGCGTTTGTGGACAAAGCCCGCCGCATATAGGATCCCCTTGCAGCGGTCCACTGAACAATACAGCCCCTTCGGAGTGTTTGTCTTTCTCGCTCATTAACCCATGGTCAACAGTTACTTCCTGCTGCACTGCTACGTCCACCCCAGAATCGCTATTCTCCATGGTGGCTACACTTTTTGACTGCGACCTAGTTACTACGGACATTACGCAAAAAAAAATTATGAAACGATCTTCCAGCCTTGTGCGATATAGCAATTAATTACATAAAATAAAATCAAAGATCCTCACCAATCCAGAAAGAATTTGCAAACAGAAAAAATTTTACTTCTTAGCGCTATCACAATGCATTCCATAAAAAAAATCTTAACAGCAAACCCTAACAACAAAATATCCTAACAAAAACGATCCTGGCAAAGGAATCCTGGCAACAAATTAAATATCCTGGTAACAAAATTATCGTGGCAAAAAATGGAATCCTGGCAACAAATTAAATATCCAGGTAACAAAATTATCGTGGCAAAAAACGGAATCCTGGCAGCAAATTAAATATCCTGGTAACAAAATTATCGTGGCAAAAAAAACGGAATCCTGGCAACAAATTAAATATCCTGGTAACAAAATTATCGTGGCAAAAAAAAACGGAATCCTGGCAGGGTCGAAATTATGAGAGGCACCCACTTGCCTTTCTCATACTGTGGCATCAAGCAGTCAGGCCTGCAAGATGTGTGGTTTGCCAAGCGAGTGGAATCTTCCTTAATTTATCGAGCAACATGAATTCTCGTATCTTACTATTTAGTTACAAATTATCCTCCTGTATGAATAATACGCAACGGAAACACGCATCTGACTATCAGTGATTTATAGAACTCTGACTGTACACTACGCACTGGCAATACCACATTTACCTTTTGTCTTTGATTTAACGGCTTTTATATAAATTCGGGACATTACGATAACATACAATTTAATGAAAAAGGCCACCAATCTCTTTCTTTTCACTATTTGATTTATTCCTAAACACACAAATTCTACAACCTACAACAAAATCACATGAGAAATTCCGCCCAGTGGGCATGGCTTTACGTTAGTGAATCTCTATACTATGGTCTCGTAATCTATTTACCGCAACAGTGCACTCCCTGGATCGGATGGTGGATCTTTTATTATACCTCACACTTCGCCTCTCACAATAATCCTCACGAAACTTTCCTCCAGATCGAGCGATACAGAAGGAACAGGCATACCCACAAATCTTTCGAAACTACCTTGCTACTCCCATGCAAAACACACATACCCAAATTACAAGACATACACAGCACAACAATATGAAATATTACACAAAGAACGGTTACAACTTCATCACTTTCCGCTTTCCCACTTCAATCAATATTTATCCCAGTTTCACACGACACTGCCCCACTTTGTAATTCTACTTTCCTACTGTGAACTCTGGAGATAAACGCACGTCTTCCTGTGCAATGCAAGCCAAGTGGCGTTGCTGGAAAAACGGCCGACTCACCTTGATTCTCTCTCAGAGTTTAAATTTAGCGTCACACGGAATGATATTTCTTAAATACTTCAACTTATGATACACACGCTATTTCTTAAATATTTCAGCTTATTGTACACACGCTATTAATTCTTAAATATTTCAGCTTAATGTACACACGCTATTAATTCTTAAATATTTCAGCTTAAGCTCACGGAAGTATCTCAACTTATAACTACACGTGGACTCTTGGTGACCGTTGGTTTACTACAATCCCCTTAAAATTACCTGCCTCACTTTGTAATTTTCCCCACAAAAGGTCCTGTGAAAGAGAAATTATTAATTCTAACTACTCTTAAATATTCCACATCCATACCATGCCTCCACTCTTTCATTCCGGAGCACAACAAAAAAACAGGTCTTTACAGCAGAAGGTTCAGCGGCAGAGTGCTGAAACATGGCCGTATTCTGATTCTCTCGCACCTCTCTCGAAGTGGGAGAAGCACCCTGCTACCTTATTGGTCAGCCACATTTCAGACGCTCAAAGCTCTGGTAACTTCCATCTCTTTGGTCTCACCAAAGGTAGCCAAAGGATCGACTCAAAGATGATCATATATTCCGATTCACTATCTGTGGTTAGCAGACGACCATACATTCATTCCTTTCACAGATCTCACCAAACTGGATGTAGGGATTTATTTTGAGGGAGTGCACATGTGATCAATTAAATAAATAAATTGTCATTCTTTCCCACACTGGTATCCGGCTTCGCTGTATTAATTGAAATTGAGTTACTTTTACACAAAAAATGTGTTGTTCTGACAAGAATTTCGTACCTATTTTCAATGTTGGGCGGTACTGTACCCTTTCACCACCGGCTACCCATGCAGAAAAAAATGGCACGGTACTATCCTTGCAATGCGAGGGTAGTTCCGAACATTTTTTTAAGAAAACTGTATTAGAACAAACGTAGCAAATCATCAAAGTAACCAGGAGGAGACCTTAGCCCCTGGTGACCTCAAATAGACGACCAAATGTTGTTACTTTACGCAATTGGCAGTTGTTGCATTATTGTACTCTCCACAATCCGGAGTAACGTACACATACAAATTTACAACAATCTACATGACAAATAAAACATCACATCATAGAAATGAAAAAATAATCTTGAGATAAAATTTTGCTTTAGTTACTGGGATCTTCGTTATTTTTATGAGTAATCCAAATTTCAATAATTCTAAAACAAATAAAAAATACTTTCTCTGTTGTCACACATATAGACGACCAGAACTTGCATTTCGACTAGCCTTCGTTACACTTTAATGTGAAATGTCACCACTGTGATAATAAAAATAAGTGGCTTCAGTCAAAACACCAACAAGATTATTACTATGGACGACATCAAAATACATCAGTTAATTCCGATATTTGTTGTGCAATGCAAACTCTTGTCCCCTGTGACAATCTTACTGATCAATGCTACATGAACCGCTACGTTAGTATTACGCCACTTGCTTATAATTAGAGCATCATTGTACGAAATATTCTAATAAACATGCTACGTGAACTTGATAACCCAGAACAGACAAAAAACAAACACTAACTATTCTAAACACAAATGTTGATGAAATACAATTACACTTGCTGTCCCTTCAGGAATGAAACACATAAAAAAACATTTACACAATTACAAATACATTATTTCCTATCTTGCGAGTCACACGGAAACCTTTCATTCTGTGATTTTCTTGTGGTCAAAAAGTTGCTGATAGTTTTCCTAGAACCACTGTCTCGGTGTCAAAGCTCTCCCATGGTTACCCGGACGAAAGTCTTTGAGTCACTCAAATCGGCATTTTGAACACGCACTGGACAGCAAACTGTATCTCACATTAAACACAAACGTCATAGTCACTGTCAGAGTACCATCCACACGAATCTGTTCGTCCAAAAAAATGGCCCTACAACTACTACTACCCACGGTTCTGTCCTTTCAGTTCATGGTGTAATTAAAAGTCGTAAGTTTCAACAAACAGCACTTATTCCCGCACCAGTTCAAGAAATGTCTCCTACTACAGACGCAAATGTCAATGTCCCACTCTAGTTTCTTGCCTTCATACAATAATTGTTCACCAAACGACAACTGTCCTCTAAGTGTACCAAGTGTCCCACGTGCAATTCACAAAGCACACTTAACAAGTCACTGCCAAAAGTCTATGGATCCCACCATTCAGTGGTCAAGACAAAACAAAACGATCGTCCTGTCTGCTAAAGACAAAATCTTTTCCACCACTCACAACGTGGAAACACCAGTCCTTCACTTTCCACATTATGGAAAGTCGCAGTCATCTTGTTTCACGGCTCCACAGTCCAGTACTAGTTATTAGCTGCTGGTAAAAAAAAAATGCTCGCCGGGCTCTGCCGCGCCTCGTCCATTCTGCAGTAGCGCCGCTGCGCGCGCCGTTGAGCAGAAGAAACCACCCGCTGTTGCCTCCGCGGGATACCTTCCCCAGTCGTAAGGGTGGCGGAACTCATGAATGGCCAGTGGTACGTGCGTGTCGCCCCAGGCCGTTGACCTGCTGTAGCGGGCGCGTGGAGTGTACCCCGTCCGACAGTGGAGTGGGGAGTGCCGCGGCTCTGTCGCCTGTCGCCACGGCATCGTCAGCTCGGCCCGCTAGCGGTATGGGCGTTACGACACCCAATCATTTAGCCTTCCGTGCATCTCGCAACATTACAGACAAAAGGAAATTCTTACATTAAAATTATACACCCTAGTTTTCTACACATACATCAACATTTATCTCTTTTCTATAGACAGCCCACACTCGTGCTATTCATTGTACCTGTCGTCCCTCATACAAAACATGAAAGTGTAAAAAAAAAAACAAAAGGAATAATAAACAATCTATACAGCTCATAATTACAATATCAAATAGTAGGCTACTCTAACATCCTATCACAGTGAAAATATTAGAAACTTTATCCTAAAACTACAATATACAATGAACTTTTGTGCTTGTGACACACTGAAATTAATACCCCTTGAAAGTGTTCTAACAAAAAATAAGAATAATCCACATAGCTCACAATTACCTACCACATGTTATTAAATAGTAAACTACTTTCACATCCTAACACAACAAACATTTTTTTGAAACTCATGACTCTAAATCTACAACATACAATGCACCTTTGTGCTTGTGACAGATTGAAATTAATACCACTTGAAAGTGTTCTAACAAAAAAATAAGAAATAATCTATACAGCTCACAATTACCTAACACAGGTTATTAAATATTAAACTACTTTAACATCCTATGACAATAAACATTTTAGAAACTGGTGACTCTAAATCTACAACATACAATGCACCTTTGTGTTTGTGACAGACTGAAATTAGTATCTCTTTATACATTTTACATTTTATTATATATAACAACATTTCTAGGACATGTATGAACCATCCACATGATGTCAAATCCTGACCTGCCATCGAGGTTCATCCAAATCAAACAATACACAATAATGTTTTAGTTACAGATCGGTAGGATCCCCTTTACAGGAGTGGGCGCATTGATCACACTACTCTACGACTCTCACTCACCAGACATCACATTTTCCTTCTCATTCAATCCATTAATACACTAACTGAATAGGTCTAGAAGTCAGTTAACCTTAACACCACCACACTCACGACAACATACCATACCTTTGCTCCCTTATACTTATAACACCACCACACTCACGACAACATACCATACCTTTGCTCCCTTATACTCAACCACATAACACATGAAGCTGTTCCGGAGATAGCTTTCCAGTCTCCGAATTCGTCCTTTCACTCTGGCACCTCTCTCCATCGGCTTACCTCCGCATTCACTTCATGCTAAATATCAACTTAGAATTGCGACATTTCATCTAAGAAACAAAAATACACAAATTATTCAACCTGCAAAATAACTGTACACATTCTTGGTACCGTTTTGATTAGTTATCCTGGTACCAGGCTTCAACAACAACAACAATAAATATTATTTTTGCCAAATCGCAAATGTTATGCTAAGAATTAGATCTTACACTTATATTACATCTTACGTCAGTTTTCCACAACGTTCACCATCTGGATCTCATACTCCCTTTATGTCCTTTCACATTGTGCAGTTGTCCTCATCTCTTCATTCGTATTTCGGCTCTCCGTCCGTCCATTACTCCATCATTTCCTGGTCTTCCTTCGCCATTCGCATCAATCTCTATTGCAGCATACACAGGTCTCTCTGTAACATACATCTAAGACATCTCCACATTATTCAATTCTACTCACCTTTATTTACCACTGTTTCATCACGTCGAATCTCTATTTATTAATCACACTGCTTCACGTCGCTTCTTCCCTTACCTATCACCTTTATCCACTACTATTTATCACGTCGCTTCTCTATCTACCATCTTTATTCCCTCATAAATTATCACGTCGTTTCTGCTTGATCCTTATTCATACGACAAAAAATACGTACATACACCACTCTGTCGACTCCTGTTCATGACTCATTTGACCAGTCTATTCCGTCATACTTCCTGACATCCCGCCTGAAAATTCTTATGTTCGATTTGACCCTGCACAACGTTACACACCACAAATAAATACACTGACTATCTACCATAAATTGCCTACTTTAGATCTATCCTTAACTTTTCCATAATTTGATGTTAGAAATGTGATGAAGCCCACGAGACTGTTTTCCCTTGATCGTCTCAATCAGTACAGCATTTTCATGGACAATCCGCCTCACTCTGAATGGTCCACTATACACAGTAAAGAATTTGCTAGTTAGGAATCTGTGCTTCTTTGATAATCGATGAGTTTTAATTAGAACCTTGTCTCCTACTGCCAATTCGATCTTACGGATCTTTCCTTTCTGCTTCTCCTGCCTATCCTTAGCTGCTTTCTTAATACGCTCTATCGCAACCTTGACAATTTCTGTGTGCCTCTGCTTTCCTGATCGCGGAAAATCTACCAGCTCCCTGACTCGATCTGGTGGTGGTTCATTCTTTAGTACCGTAATTGGTGATAATCCAGTTGCTCCATGTGGTAGCTCATTGAGGATGTCCTGAAAATCTTTGAGAAAAATACTCCAACTTCTGTGTTGCCTATGGCAATAGATCTTACACAATTTTCCCAGTTCTTTCACCACTCTTTCACTGGGGTTACTTGCAGCATGGTATCGGGATATGAACACCGGTTTTATCCTTCTTCTCTTCAGTGTGGTTAGCCATTGTCTGGATCTATATTGCGGTCCATTGTCAGCTATGAACTTTTCTACAGTTCCTACTTCTCGCAAAAAGTTTTTAACGATCGCTGCTGCCACTGTCCTTCCCGTCGCACGTTTCAATGCGGTAAAAGTCACATACTTTGACACCAATTCCACTGCTACTAAAACATATCTATATCCCTGCACTGACTTAGGTAGCGGGCCAAACAAATCTGTTGCTCCGAATTCCCTCAATCTACCTGGCACTATCGGAAAAAGCGGTGCTTTGCATGAGATAGTTAACGATTTTGCCTTCTGGCACAATTTGCAACTACCAAGCACGTTCTTGATCCTCCTCTCCATACTAATGAAATAAACTGATTCCCTTAACTTCTTACAGCATTTCCTTGCCCCGTAATGCCCGTAACTTAGGTGAGTGTACCAGATCAGCTTGTTGACTATTTCATTTGGTATACACAACACCCAGTCCTGTGTGTTCGGATTTCTACGGTAGAAAAGGACCCCGTTCTGAATTGTATAAAAACGTGCTATATTGGCATCTAAGTTCGCTGTAACTCTGTCCTTCACCATTCTCTATGACGCGTCTTTATCCTGCTCTTTCGCGATATTTGTGAGTACCGTCCCTATGTATTTCTCGAACGGCACGCCCTGCATATACAATATATCATATCTGTTCTCGTTTACCTCCTCATCAAAGCATTGACCGTGACCTACTGGATTCCTTGACAACGCATCTGCCACTATATTCTGTGGCCCAGGAATATACATGACCGAAAACTGAAACTCCTGTAAATAGAGTGCCCACCTAGCGAGTCGTCTATGGTTAAGTTTGGCCGACATCAGAAACTGTAGTGACTTGTGGTCAGTATAGATTTTAGTATGCCTTCCATACAAATAGTATCTAAACTTACTAAAACCCCATACTATTGCCAAAGCTTCAAGCTCAGTTACCGTGTAATTTCTCTCAGCTTTGCTAAGCACTCGGCTCGCAAATGCAATAGGTTGTTGTATTACTTCTCCTCCTTGCTCTTGCTCTTGGAACAATGTTACCCCAAGTCCACTACGGGAACTGTCCGTGGCCATACAAAACTCTTTCCCTAGGTCTGGATGCCCGAGAAGAGGTGCCGATAGCAGTGCCTTCTTTAACGCCTCATACTCTTCCTGCGCAACAGGGTCCCAATTCCATACCGTTTTCTTTCCAGTCAGCTGACATAGTCTGGGTGTCGCTGCACCCCCAATCTTAATGAACCTCCTGTAAAAATTGATTAATCCTAAATAACCCCGTAGCTGACGTTTTGTTCTTGGCACCGGAAAATCTCTGATTGCTTCGAGTTTGTCTGGATTTGGTCTTATTCCCTCTGGTGTCACAATGTGACCTAGAAACTCGATTTCTTTTCGTCCAAATTCTGACTTTCCCAAATTCACGGTCACCCCATGTCTCTCCAGTGCACCGAGCAATATGCCTAACGTTCTATTGTGGTCTTCCCAGTTTCTTTCGGCTATCAGGACATCATCCACGTACTGTGTTATCTTATCTTTTATTTCATTAGGAATGACAGTATTTAGCGCTCTGATAAATGCCGCGGATGATACATTTAACCCAAATGGTAGTTTCCGGAACTGATACGATTTCCCGTAGCACAAGAAAGCAGTGTATTTTCTACACCCCCTGTCTAACTCCACCTGCCAGAAACTCATTCTCAAATCAACTGAGCTGAGAACTCTGATCCCGTGGAACTTTTGTAGCAATTCGTCAAGTGTCAGCGGCCGATCTGTCTCTGGCTCTATTATCTTATTAATCCTTCTTGCGTCCAAAACTAATCTAATTGACCCATCCTTTTTTTCAACACAAACTAAAGGACTGTTGTACGGACTGGATGCTGGTTCGATAATCCCTTGTTGTAGCATGCTTTCGATCTCAGCTTCCACTCTTTCTTTGTACACAACAGGTATCGGGTACACTTGGGCCCTAAACTGTTTATGTGGCTTGACCTTGAATCTATACACAAAATTTCTTATTGTACCCGCAGCATGTTTAAATACCTTTCTATTCTCGTATAAAATTTTCTGCAATTCCCCGTAGACCGTGGTCCCTCGTAAATGCCAGATTTTCTCCCTGATCTCCTCCTCCAAACATTTATGAATTTCCTTCTTCTCTTGTTCGAACCCCGTATTCTGTGCCTGTTTACCGGACTTTACCGCCAGACATAATGCTAAGTGTGCATTATCTTTACCATGTAAGCAATCGTCGAATCTTAATGTAATTTCCTCCGAATCTCGTTTCAACTCCATCGAACCATTTCTCATGTTAACGACTGCTTTATATTGGTTCAAAAAATTAACCCCTAATATCCCTTCAACAGTTAGAGATGACACAATCATGAACACTGTACTAAACCTCTTCGCCTGGCACACGAAGTCTACCTGCGCTTGTAACTTCACCTCAATTCCCTTTCCTGTAATTGCCCCTCTCACTGTTGTCCTTTGCAATGGCAACGTTGGCCATGGTTTCGTAAGGCTACAACACTTGAACACATCTTCCCTCAAAACACTCATTACACTGCCTGTGTCGATGACACAAGGTACGATTATATTATTTATTTCTACGCTAATTATTGGGTGGACTTCACTCCCCACATCTCCTACCTCCTCTAACAGATTCTCCCTTAGTTTTCCGTAATCGATATACCTAATATTTACATCATTAATAGTCCTGGTTTGTACCCGTCTATCAAGTAGTCACCTTCTTGTCCCTCCGTCATTGTGACAATGATTGTCCTGTCGTGAACCCAATAATTGCCTATCCTCTCTTCGCCCATCATTTTCATTTTCCCTTCTTCCATCTCTGTCCCATCTTCTATCTTCCCGGTTTGCTGGTCGATATCCCCATGAATTCTGCCCCCTATTTCCTCGCCATCTTCCATTTCCGTCATTCCTCTGATTCCATGCTCTCCTGTCATTCTGATAGTTTCTACCGTTCCTATCCTCAACTCTGTCTGACCTAAGAGTCATGTCGCCGCTCACAATGTTGCTCTCGTTACCCAGTTCCTGTAATAAGTGCTGAAATGACGCAGAATCGTTCAAGCCTCTGCCTGCTATCACTATATCTCTGCGCAATCTCACTGGCAACTTCGTTATACAGATCCTAATGAGCTCCCCAGTTTCGTATGGCACATCCAAATACCTGTTTCGTCTCAGCATTTCCTGATAACACGACACTGGATCTCTTATACCACCTTCGTTACAATTTGGCATCATCAATATGCTTTGCTTAACCTGGTCCTGCTTACTTTTCGACCAGAATTCATTTAAAAATTTGTCACAAAACATCTTGTAGCTACTACAGTCTTTAATAACTTCCTGCATTTTCGCTCTAGCCTCGTCCCTCAAATGGTTACACACAAACTTCATTTTTAGGAGCGGTCCCCACGATGAAGGTAATGAATCTTGAAATTGAGACAGCCACAGGCATGGATGTTGGTAATTATCAGGATCCGGAAAACAAGTGTACGTTTGTACCGACACGAAGTGTCTCCTACATTCTTCTTCCGCATTTATGTTTTCCGACCTTGGGCTGTACCCAGTTGGGTTTGCCACCTGTTTTATCCGACATAACCGTTCTTCTAACTCTCTGAGTTCGTCTTTCTCTTTCTGCCTATTTCCTTTTTTTGAATTTATTTCAGTCTCCCTCTGCAATCTACCTGGTGGTGTGTCACCTCCGCTACTGCATGCTAATCGCAACTGTGCTAGCTCTTCCCTATGTTTCCCATTTATTTCTAATTGCGCCTCTTTAAACTGTAATAGTGATTGTATCTCTTCCTGCTCGGCATAAACCTCTCGCTGCGTACTGTCAGAGCCTGTCTCGCCTCTTACACTGACCTTTTCTACCTCTGCACTAATTGTATTCATTCTGACCACTACCTCCGCAACTTCATCCCTGTATTTATTTAGCGCCACTTCCTGCTGGGTGACTTGAGCTTCCACGCTGTCTAATGCCCCTTGTTTATCCGCAAGTAAGTCCTTCACTACCTCTTTGATTCGCTCATCTGGCAACACGTCCCTACGTTCTGTGATATCCCTCTCTATTGCAATTATTCGTACCTCCAAATTATTGGCTTTTTCTTTCACAGCATCCTGTACTTGCTTCGACGCACCCAGATTCTCCTCCCCCTCATCTAACCGATTATTAACTGCTGACAGACGCTCATCGATAACTGTGTGTAGCTTCCTCATTGCCTCTTTATTTCCCTTATCAATTGCCTCCAATCTTTCCTTATTTGCTTCCAATCTCTCCTTAGTCTCCCTATCTCTCTCCTTAGCCTCCCTATCTCTCTCCTTATTATCTCTATTGATTGCTTCTAATCTTTCGTTAGTCTCCCTACTCATCGCTTGTAAAAACTGCAGTATCACATCGTTATTTCTTACTTTCGACGCGCTCACCTCGTTCGCCTGAGAAACCGTAGCTTCGCTAAGGGTAGCTGCACTTTCACCGCACACCTGGCCTAGTCTCGGCTCGCCCGCGTCGTCGGGAAAAGCCCGCGTTTGTGGACAAAGCCCGCCGCATATAGGATCCCCTTGCAGCGGTCCACTGAACAATACAGCCCCTTCGGAGTGTTTGTCTTTCTCGCTCATTAACCCATGGTCAACAGTTACTTCCTGCTGCACTGCTACGTCCACCCCAGAATCGCTATTCTCCATGGTGGCTACACTTTTTGACTGCGACCTAGTTACTACGGACATTACGCAAAAAAAAAATTATGAAACGATCTTCCAGCCTTGTGCGATATAGCAATTAATTACATAAAATAAAATCAAAGATCCTCACCAATCCAGAAAGAATTTGCAAACAGAAAAAATTTTACTTCTTAGCGCTATCACAATGCATTCCATAAAAAAAATCTTAACAGCAAACCCTAACAACAAAATATCCTAACAAAAACGATCCTGGCAAAGGAATCCTGGCAACAAATTAAATATCCTGGTAACAAAATTATCGTGGCAAAAAATGGAATCCTGGCAACAAATTAAATATCCAGGTAACAAAATTATCGTGGCAAAAAACGGAATCCTGGCAGCAAATTAAATATCCTGGTAACAAAATTATCGTGGCAAAAAAAACGGAATCCTGGCAACAAATTAAATATCCTGGTAACAAAATTATCGTGGCAAAAAAAAACGGAATCCTGGCAGGGTCGAAATTATGAGAGGCACCCACTTGCCTTTCTCATACTGTGGCATCAAGCAGTCAGGCCTGCAAGATGTGTGGTTTGCCAAGCGAGTGGAATCTTCCTTAATTTATCGAGCAACATGAATTCTCGTATCTTACTATTTAGTTACAAATTATCCTCCTGTATGAATAATACGCAACGGAAACACGCATCTGACTATCAGTGATTTATAGAACTCTGACTGTACACTACGCACTGGCAATACCACATTTACCTTTTGTCTTTGATTTAACGGCTTTTATATAAATTCGGGACATTACGATAACATACAATTTAATGAAAAAGGCCACCAATCTCTTTCTTTTCACTATTTGATTTATTCCTAAACACACAAATTCTACAACCTACAACAAAATCACATGAGAAATTCCGCCCAGTGGGCATGGCTTTACGTTAGTGAATCTCTATACTATGGTCTCGTAATCTATTTACCGCAACAGTGCACTCCCTGGATCGGATGGTGGATCTTTTATTATACCTCACACTTCGCCTCTCACAATAATCCTCACGAAACTTTCCTCCAGATCGAGCGATACAGAAGGAACAGGCATACCCACAAATCTTTCGAAACTACCTTGCTACTCCCATGCAAAACACACATACCCAAATTACAAGACATACACAGCACAACAATATGAAATATTACACAAAGAACGGTTACAACTTCATCACTTTCCGCTTTCCCACTTCAATCAATATTTATCCCAGTTTCACACGACACTGCCCCACTTTGTAATTCTACTTTCCTACTGTGAACTCTGGAGATAAACGCACGTCTTCCTGTGCAATGCAAGCCAAGTGGCGTTGCTGGAAAAACGGCCGACTCACCTTGATTCTCTCTCAGAGTTTAAATTTAGCGTCACACGGAATGATATTTCTTAAATACTTCAACTTATGATACACACGCTATTTCTTAAATATTTCAGCTTATTGTACACACGCTATTAATTCTTAAATATTTCAGCTTAATGTACACACGCTATTAATTCTTAAATATTTCAGCTTAAGCTCACGGAAGTATCTCAACTTATAACTACACGTGGACTCTTTGTGACCGTTGGTTTACTACAATCCCCTTAAAATTACCTGCCTCACTTTGTAATTTTCCCCACAAAAGGTCCTGTGAAAGAGAAATTATTAATTCTAACTACTCTTAAATATTCCACATCCATGCCATGCCTCCACTCTTTCATTCCGGAGCACAACAAAAAAAAAAGGTCTTGTAAACACGCCTGATGGAAACGGGCCGTAGCGCGACGCCAACGAGCCGCCTCGCGGCTAAAATCCATTAAAAACCGCCGGATCACCGGCTTGGCCTCCCCAACCCACCACTCCAGCACACTACAGTCACCTCGCCTAGTCTCGAGTATTTTGTGCCACCGATTGATGAAACACATCACAAAATGGTCGTCGTTCAATAAAGCACAATTTAATTTCCACAGAGTCGGTCGTCTGGGAATACAGAATTTAGGCAATAAAAGCTGGCAAAGGTAACCGGAATGATCAGAAAAGAGCACGGGAAACATTTCCGTGCGGCAAATTCGGGCAGAAAGCGAGGCAGAAATGTAAATTCTGTCCAGGCGGCTGTGCCCCGTGGGATAAAAATGAGTATAGTGGGTGACGTCAGGGTTTAAAACACGCCACGTATCAACGAGCTGAAAACTGCGAATCAAATCGCCGAGCTCGCGACAAATGTTAGGACGAGGCACCTGATCGACAACATCTAAAACGCAATTAAAATCGCCGCCGACAACGAAAGCATCCACATTCCGGTGTAGCAGTGCACACAGTTCCTGCCCATAAAAAACAGCCCTCGCCGGCTTATCGTTCCCAGACGGGGCATAAACGTTAACAAAGACAACGCCCAGTATAGTGCAACTAACAGCACGACCATTTGGTAAAATAGCAACGTCGGAAATAGCAAGGTCAGAACGGACTAAAATGGCAGTTCCTGCATTGGAATCCGGTAAAACATTGTCAACAACAATAAAGTCACTAAAATCGTGTAAAAAGACAAGTGCATCGCGCGTCACCTCCTGTAAAAAGACAACATGGCAGTGGTGATCACGTAAAAAGGCCTGAAAAGCCAGTAACTTGCACGGGTGGCTCAACTTGTTAAGATTAATAGTGACAACATTCCACTGGCTAAAATCGTAAGTCATAGACTCACACAGTTAAAAGACACACAAAAGTAAAAACACACAAAAAACACGGAATGTGCAGGTGCACGACAGAGGAGGGGGCACACAGGACACACACTACGTCTCCTCACCCTCTACAACATCCTTCGCCCACTCCGAAGGCTCGAAGGGGGAGAGGGGTGGCAGGGTGGCAGTAGCTGGCACGGCAGAAGTAACTGACACAGGATCCCTGACGGGCATCTGCACGTCGGAGGGAGGCACCGACACGCGGTCGTGGATAGAAGGACCAGCGCGACGTCGGTGGACATCCTCAGCCTTCCGTTTCGTCGACATAGGTGCCGTAGTCACAGCCGAGACAGTGTCAGGCGCTAAAACAGGCACGTCTACAGAGGCTGGTTGACTTAACACAGTCCGCAGATGGCGAACAGCAACGTCACGTTGCTGCGCGGCATCACCCAGATCAGCTGACTGCGCGTGGCGAGAGGAGGCCCGCGGCGACTGTTGTTGTTGCTGTTTGCGCGGCGGCTGGCGCCCGGAGCCGGAAGCCTGAGGCGGCCGGAGCTCCACGTCGAGGTCGCGCCGCGCGGCACGGCGTTGCGACGCCCAAGAAGAGGCGGGGGAGCGCCCTACCGGGGACGGACTACGGTCACGCCGCGTGGAACCCCCGTCGTAAGAAGGGGAGCTACTGACACTGCGGAAGCGTTGCCGACTGGAACTCCGAGAACGAACGTCATCCCGTTGCGGTTTGGGTTCCACAAAGTTATCGCGTGATTCCGCAACAGGAATAGGCTCAGAAACATCAGAGGGTACAACGACGGGTGCAGGCACAGAAGGAGAGGGTGCCAACTGCGACTCAATAGGTGCAACAGCGTCCAAAATAGGACGCGGAACGACATCGGTTACCGATGGCGGCACGGAGTCAGAGACAGTCCCCGACACAACAGCACCCACAACCGGTTGAAGAACAGCAGGCACGTTTTCCGAAACCGCGGACAAAGATTCCTGGCCGGTAGTCGCAAGAACAGAGACAGTAGCATCAGCAGACACATCCATCGCTTCCGCGGCGGCAGCAAGATTAACATCTACCGCACGCCGCGCGGGCGCGGGGGGGGGGGGGGGGGGGGGGGGGGGGGGCCGAACCCAAGACCGTAGCGGCGACGGAAGCAAAACTAGCTCCTTGCAAATTGGCCTCAAGTGGTAGCTGAACAGGCCGTTTGCGCTTCGGACAATCCTGCCGATAATGTCCGACACCGTTACAAAATGAGCAAGTCTGTGGCTGGCCACTGTACGTGACAAACGCACGGTGGCCGTTCACCAAAATAAAAGACGGAATATGCTGCCGAACCACCATCTTAACACTGCGCACACCGTTCTCGACTTGAAATATGTACGCAGACGACCATTTCTCTTTCACTACAGATAAAACAGTGCCATATGGCCGCAAGTGACGAGAAATAGTGTCGTTGCGAATTTCAAACGGAAGGTTAAATATGCGTATTTGTCGAAGACCAAAACCAGCATGAGACACAGTGACATTACTAATATTTCCGTTAAGGTGTCGAAATCTACGAACACCGTCATTAACAGAGACAACAGCATCACACAGATCGGGAGATTTCAGTTTCAAGAACACAGAATTTAAAAACGTATCGAACTGAATACCGAGCACATCAGTAGTAGACAACATCAAGTCCTCAAGTAACCAACGATGGATCTCAAAAGCAGAAGGTTTCTCTACGGAACGATCAAACTCGCACTGAATATTGTTATGTCGCTCTTCACTGTCATCGTAAAGTATATCCATTACTTACAGTTCAGTAGAAAGAAAGAAAGCCACGAGGCAGAGTGAGCAGACGACACGCGAGGCGCCGCCGGCCCAGTCGCACGAGGTAAACACTGCTCGCTCGGCACCGAGGTGTTGCCAGGCGGGCAGCCAGCCAAGTACTAACCGGGCCCGATGTTGCTTAACTTCGGTGATCGGACGAGAACCGGTGTATTCAACATGGTATGGCCGTTGGCGCCCTTATACTGCAGCCGCACGACAGAAGACGCCTCTGCCTCTGCTTTTCTCCCAATACACACAATCGCAGTTTTCGGTGACACATTTGACGCAGAGCACGTCCTTCCGCAACAGCTGGAGCCTCGAAGACGGCGCCGAGTGCGCGTCCGGCGTCTCAGAGGCGTCTGCCGGACTGGCGGGCGCGCCGCGCCGCCACTTGCGTGAGACACGCGGCTGCTCGGTGCGCCGCCCGTCATTCGTTTCGCTTGGTGCGTGCGGCGTCCGACACCCGCGGGCGACGCATCTTGTTCCCGTTATCCGGCGGGGGGCTGTGCGGGGTGCAGCAGTGTCCCGCTGGAGGGCGCCCCCGGCAGCTTCCTCACCTGACACACGCCGCGCGGCTCGCGTCCAGGTATTTGCGTGATCTGTGCAGTGCATTCGCACCTCTCCCCTTCCGTCCCGACTTGTCCCGACTTTGCTCGACTGCCGCTCGGGTCGTGGCCCATATGACAGCACAAGCACGAGAAACATCTGCGAGACGGCCGTGGGCCTAACGGGCGTGTCCGAGACGCCGTTTGCGGCCAGTAGACCTGTGCAAAGGTGCGAAAACAGGGACACAAGGCACAGGAGGGTCGCCAAAGCATCCTTCTCTTCTAGCGACGAAAGATACATTTTTGTTTACGAGTTTGCAGTCGTACGCTGCTACAAAACAATAAGCCCTGACGTATTTCAGAACATACCTGTCGGTTCATACCGTTTTGTTATCTTCAGGCACTTTTAAGAAATCTTCCTTGGCACATTCTTCCTCCAACTGAGGCCATTAATATCGTATGTTATGTTTATTACAGTCATTTATTTTCATTTTTTTTTTTTTTTTTTTTTTCTTTTGTGGAGTTTTGCACTGCTACGAAACAGTAGGTGGCCCCGACTCATTTCAGATCACATCTGTCGATTCGTAGTGTTTCGTTATTTTCAAGGCATTCCTAGCACGTTGAAAATGCTTAAGGAAGCACGTTTGTCGCAAAAGAAAGGTAGTATGAAAAGAGGGCTGGCAGGGATAGCGGCGTAAAAAGGAGAAAATGAAGGGGAGCCAACAGCACCTTTTTTTTCTTTTTTTTATTCATTTTTTGTATTTTTTGTTTTTTTCTTTTTTCTTTTTTTTTTTTTAGATTTTTTAAGGGCCTCCCATCTCCCCTTATAGCCCGGCCTTGTCACTCTCCACAAAACGCCTTCCATTGGCGAGCTTCATGAGCTATAAGGTGCTGTTGTCTCCATGGCCCACGACGAACAGACGAAAAAAGAAAACGTATCCCCCGTTAGCATCCTTGAGAATGTCGACGTCCGTCGGGAAAGAAAAAACGGCAGGTACAAAGAAAAAACCATAATCCATGAAATCTTCTAAATGGAGACAAGTAATCCACCAGAAAACAAGAGTCCAGTATAGAAAATATAAAACACAAAACTAAAAAAAGAAGCCACTTCCTCAGGTATACTATTACTGGGAAAATTCCACACCATTAAAGCAGATGAGTAGAGTCCAACAAGTGGAGAAATGAAACTAAAAGAAGGAAATTAAAGTCACTGCGCGGTAATACAGGAAAAGACCAAAAGATAGTACTGCCGCCACTTGGGAGACCTACATGAGAAAGTTAGTTCTGCAAAAAGAAAATGCCGATGTCCACAGCATAAAAATAATCAGAATCAAGGAGAAGGTAAACCATACCTGAAATGAAAAGGAACACAAAGAATAAAAAGTAAAGTACCTCTGATTACACGAATTTCAATAATTGTACGTTCCTGGAAAACACAACACGAGCGGTCAAAGTAGAAGAGTATACCAAATCATCAAACCATGTTAGGTAGCCATTGACATCCGGGTAAAAGCATGAGCAAGGGCGACCTGCAAAAAATTCGCGAAATTAGCACGATAGCCAGGCATGGCTGCAGTTTGTTCATGCTGAGTCCATAAGTATGTAAGAAAGTCAAATTTGGTTGTCAATTTCAGGGAAAACATTGCAAAAACGGTATGACCCAGGATCCACACCGTGGCATTCTTCTTAGTATTCGGGTAGGCGGCGCACTGAGGGATTAAGACATCTGTCGGCAAAACAGAACGCGTATCCACCCGATTGATAAGGCGAACCATATCTCGGGCGGTATGCCAAACACTGCAAAAATGGCCACACACGAAACGGTGTTCAAGCGTATCTTCCACAGCACACAGGTCACAAGCTCCAGACGAGATGAGATTAATGGAGTGGAGCTTCGCATTCGTAGGGAAGGTACGATGTACAACCTTGTACCACACTGCGTGTACAGAGGGAGGAAGAACATTGCTGGCAAGATTTTTCCATACCGTGACCCAGTTATACCACGGTAGCCGATACTCCCACTTACAACGCACAGTAGACCCACGGAAAGCAGAAACGACGTCGCTGACTCGAAGGCTGGGAACGTCACAGAGCTCCAAGTAGCTGTTTTCCATATAGTAGCGACGCACATAATTAAGAAAAAAGGGAATGTGCGAGACATTCACCGGCGCCGCCGCAGATGGAGGACGATACAGATTGAAGACCGCCGCAGTGGTACCGTTCGGGGCCCTCTCCATCACAACAGTGGTCCTCTTCCAAAACAGAGCGGAGCACTTCGCGCGAAGATCTACTAAACCCAAACCACCATCTGTCGGGCTGAGAGTACAAGTTTCATACGAGACTTTAAAAATGTCACCTCGCCATAAAAACCAATACACCGCCTGCTTGAGGGCACGTTCCAATTGCCGAGGCAGTGGAAGGACCTGCGCGAGATACCATGCCCTGGCCAGAATGTTAGTATTGATCAAGGCCACCTTATCACGAAGCGCCAACGTGCGAGCCGCATAGATCTTGGCAACGGCACGCACCTTGTGCAGCGTGGACCGCCAATTAAGCGCTTCCATCCGTTGTGGGTGAGAAGAAAAAAGCACGCCCAGGACTTCCTGCTGTTCGCGGACGCAGAACCAGTTCCGCTGTAAGGACCGTGCGCGGGGTGTAAGAGGCAAACAAACAGTCTTAGCAGGGTTGACAATGGCACCTGTGGCTTTTTCAAAGCGTTGCAGTGCGCCATATAAATTGTCAACGTCATCGGAATGGCCAAGAAAAACACCAAGGTCGTCGGCGTATGCCTTACAAATGAGGCGGTCTGCCCCGACCTGAATGCCGCGGCATTCGCGGCCGATAATCCGCAGCAACGGATCTAAGGCGACAGAAAAAAGGGCCATCGAAAGGGGACACCCCTGCCGCACCGAGCGCCCAACACGGAAAGCCGGCGTCAAGCGGCCGTTGACACTAACTCGTGACGTCGCATTCTGTAAAAGATGCTTTACCACAGTCGTAAACTTAAGACCGAATCCCATCCGCACAAGAACCTGGCGGAGGTATACATGGCTAATGCGGTCGAAAGCATTTTTGAAGTCAATCAATAAGATGGCAGCGGTCGGCACTCTCGCACTTTTAACAAAGCCGATACAGTCGCGATATGCGAGAACGGCGTCAAAAATGTTTCGACCCGGCACCGCACATGATTGACTGTCACTGAGAACCGACGGTAAAACAACTTTAAGACGTTGAGCCACACAGCGCGTCACAATCTTAAAGTCGGCGTTAAGTAGTGTGATCGGCCGAACAGCGTCAATACAGGGCGTCGCAGTCGATTTAGGTACTAAGGTCACTACCCCCTCCTCAAACGCAGCAGGGATAACAGCACCATCCCGTATTTCATTTAAAAGAGCCACAAAAACATCACGAAAAAGATCATAAAACTTCAAATAAAATTCAGCAGGAATGCCGTCGGGACCAGGCGATTTACACTTAGGGCTTCGTCGGATAGCGTCGTACAGGTCGTCAGGTACATAAGCAGCATTTAAATGCGTCCTATCCGCACGAGTTAAAACATGAGGTATGACTTGTAAAAAATCCCGCAACGCATCACAATCAACATCCAGCGCACGGAAAAGGGAACTAAAATGATGAAAAATATCCCGCTCAATGTCGGACTGGACAGTAGTCCGTCCGCCGTCGCACTTTTTCCAGGTACTGATGTGCAGACGGGCGCGCCGCCTTCGTTCCCTGGTCAGATGGTAAAGCGACAAAGGTTCGCCATCCACAACCCCCACAGGCTGGATGCGGACGACGACACCGGCACTAACAGCACGCAAATCATCGAGAAGCTTACGCTGGAATTGCTTAAAAGCGGGCAGCAAGGCAGGCTGTGACGTCACGCGCAGCGCGAGGTCTTGTAAACACGCCTGATGGAAACGGGCCGTAGCGCGACGCCAACGAGCCGCCTCGCGGCTAAAATCCATTAAAAACCGCCGGATCACCGGCTTGGCCTCCCCAACCCACCACTCCAGCACACTACAGTCACCTCGCCTAGTCTCGAGTATTTTGTGCCACCGATTGATGAAACACATCACAAAATGGTCGTCGTTCAATAAAGCACAATTTAATTTCCACAGAGTCGGTCGTCTGGGAATACAGAATTTAGGCAATAAAAGCTGGCAAAGGTAACCGGAATGATCAGAAAAGAGCACGGGAAACATTTCCGTGCGGCAAATTCGGGCAGAAAGCGAGGCAGAAATGTAAATTCTGTCCAGGCGGCTGTGCCCCGTGGGATAAAAATGAGTATAGTGGGTGACGTCAGGGTTTAAAACACGCCACGTATCAACGAGCTGAAAACTGCGAATCAAATCGCCGAGCTCGCGACAAATGTTAGGACGAGGCACCTGATCGACAACATCTAAAACGCAATTAAAATCGCCGCCGACAACGAAAGCATCCACATTCCGGTGTAGCAGTGCACACAGTTCCTGCCCATAAAAAACAGCCCTCGCCGGCTTATCGTTCCCAGACGGGGCATAAACGTTAACAAAGACAACGCCCAGTATAGTGCAACTAACAGCACGACCATTTGGTAAAATAGCAACGTCGGAAATAGCAAGGTCAGAACGGACTAAAATGGCAGTTCCTGCATTGGAATCCGGTAAAACATTGTCAACAACAATAAAGTCACTAAAATCGTGTAAAAAGACAAGTGCATCGCGCGTCACCTCCTGTAAAAAGACAACATGGCAGTGGTGATCACGTAAAAAGGCCTGAAAAGCCAGTAACTTGCACGGGTGGCTCAACTTGTTAAGATTAATAGTGACAACATTCCACTGGCTAAAATCGTAAGTCATAGACTCACACAGTTAAAAGACACACAAAAGTAAAAACACACAAAAAACACGGAATGTGCAGGTGCACGACAGAGGAGGGGGCACACAGGACACACACTACGTCTCCTCACCCTCTACAACATCCTTCGCCCACTCCGAAGGCTCGAAGGGGGAGAGGGGTGGCAGGGTGGCAGTAGCTGGCACGGCAGAAGTAACTGACACAGGATCCCTGACGGGCATCTGCACGTCGGAGGGAGGCACCGACACGCGGTCGTGGATAGAAGGACCAGCGCGACGTCGGTGGACATCCTCAGCCTTCCGTTTCGTCGACATAGGTGCCGTAGTCACAGCCGAGACAGTGTCAGGCGCTAAAACAGGCACGTCTACAGAGGCTGGTTGACTTAACACAGTCCGCAGATGGCGAACAGCAACGTCACGTTGCTGCGCGGCATCACCCAGATCAGCTGACTGCGCGTGGCGAGAGGAGGCCCGCGGCGACTGTTGTTGTTGCTGTTTGCGCGGCGGCTGGCGCCCGGAGCCGGAAGCCTGAGGCGGCCGGAGCTCCACGTCGAGGTCGCGCCGCGCGGCACGGCGTTGCGACGCCCAAGAAGAGGCGGGGGAGCGCCCTACCGGGGACGGACTACGGTCACGCCGCGTGGAACCCCCGTCGTAAGAAGGGGAGCTACTGACACTGCGGAAGCGTTGCCGACTGGAACTCCGAGAACGAACGTCATCCCGTTGCGGTTTGGGTTCCACAAAGTTATCGCGTGATTCCGCAACAGGAATAGGCTCAGAAACATCAGAGGGTACAACGACGGGTGCAGGCACAGAAGGAGAGGGTGCCAACTGCGACTCAATAGGTGCAACAGCGTCCAAAATAGGACGCGGAACGACATCGGTTACCGATGGCGGCACGGAGTCAGAGACAGTCCCCGACACAACAGCACCCACAACCGGTTGAAGAACAGCAGGCACGTTTTCCGAAACCGCGGACAAAGATTCCTGGCCGGTAGTCGCAAGAACAGAGACAGTAGCATCAGCAGACACATCCATCGCTTCCGCGGCGGCAGCAAGATTAACATCTACCGCACGCCGCGCGGGCGCGGGGGGGGGGGGGGGGGGGGGGGCCGAACCCAAGACCGTAGCGGCGACGGAAGCAAAACTAGCTCCTTGCAAATTGGCCTCAAGTGGTAGCTGAACAGGCCGTTTGCGCTTCGGACAATCCTGCCGATAATGTCCGACACCGTTACAAAATGAGCAAGTCTGTGGCTGGCCACTGTACGTGACAAACGCACGGTGGCCGTTCACCAAAATAAAAGACGGAATATGCTGCCGAACCACCATCTTAACACTGCGCACACCGTTCTCGACTTGAAATATGTACGCAGACGACCATTTCTCTTTCACTACAGATAAAACAGTGCCATATGGCCGCAAGTGACGAGAAATAGTGTCGTTGCGAATTTCAAACGGAAGGTTAAATATGCGTATTTGTCGAAGACCAAAACCAGCATGAGACACAGTGACATTACTAATATTTCCGTTAAGGTGTCGAAATCTACGAACACCGTCATTAACAGAGACAACAGCATCACACAGATCGGGAGATTTCAGTTTCAAGAACACAGAATTTAAAAACGTATCGAACTGAATACCGAGCACATCAGTAGTAGACAACATCAAGTCCTCAAGTAACCAACGATGGATCTCAAAAGCAGAAGGTTTCTCTACGGAACGATCAAACTCGCACTGAATATTGTTATGTCGCTCTTCACTGTCATCGTAAAGTATATCCATTACTTACAGTTCAGTAGAAAGAAAGAAAGCCACGAGGCAGAGTGAGCAGACGACACGCGAGGCGCCGCCGGCCCAGTCGCACGAGGTAAACACTGCTCGCTCGGCACCGAGGTGTTGCCAGGCGGGCAGCCAGCCAAGTACTAACCGGGCCCGATGTTGCTTAACTTCGGTGATCGGACGAGAACCGGTGTATTCAACATGGTATGGCCGTTGGCGCCCTTATACTGCAGCCGCACGACAGAAGACGCCTCTGCCTCTGCTTTTCTCCCAACACACACAATCGCAGTTTTCGGTGACACATTTGACGCAGAGCACGTCCTTCCGCAACAGCTGGAGCCTCGAAGACGGCGCCGAGTGCGCGTCCGGCGTCTCAGAGGCGTCTGCCGGACTGGCGGGCGCGCCGCGCCGCCACTTGCGTGAGACACGCGGCTGCTCGGTGCGCCGCCCGTCATTCGTTTCGCTTGGTGCGTGCGGCGTCCGACACCCGCGGGCGACGCATCTTGTTCCCGTTATCCGGCGGGGGGCTGTGCGGGGTGCAGCAGTGTCCCGCTGGAGGGCGCCCCCGGCAGCTTCCTCACCTGACACACGCCGCGCGGCTCGCGTCCAGGTATTTGCGTGATCTGTGCAGTGCATTCGCACCTCTCCCCTTCCGTCCCGACTTGTCCCGACTTTGCTCGACTGCCGCTCGGGTCGTGGCCCATATGACAGCACAAGCACGAGAAACATCTGCGAGACGGCCGTGGGCCTAACGGGCGTGTCCGAGACGCCGTTTGCGGCCAGTAGACCTGTGCAAAGGTGCGAAAACAGGGACACAAGGCACAGGAGGGTCGCCAAAGCATCCTTCTCTTCTAGCGACGAAAGATACATTTTTGTTTACGAGTTTGCAGTCGTACGCTGCTACAAAACAATAAGCCCTGACGTATTTCAGAACATACCTGTCGGTTCATACCGTTTTGTTATCTTCAGGCACTTTTAAGAAATCTTCCTTGGCACATTCTTCCTCCAACTGAGGCCATTAATATCGTATGTTATGTTTATTACAGTCATTTATTTTAATTTTTTTTTTCCTTCTGTGGAGTTTTGCACTGCTACGAAACAGTAGGTGGCCCTGACTCATTTCAGATCACATCTGTCGATTCGTAGTGTTTCGTTATTTTCAAGGCATTCCTAGCACGTTGAAAATGCTTAAGGAAGCACGTTTGTCGCAAAAGAAAGGTAGTATGAAAAGAGGGCTGGCAGGGATAGCGGCGTAAAAAGGAGAAAATGAAGGGGAGCCAACAGCACCTTTTTTTTCTTTTTTTTATTCATTTTTTGTATTTTTTGTTTTTTTCTTTTTTCTTTTTTTTTTTTTTTAGATTTTTTAAGGGCCTCCCATCTCCCCTTATAGCCCGGCCTTGTCACTCTCCACAAAACGCCTTCCATTGGCGAGCTTCATGAGCTATAAGGTGCTGTTGTCTCCATGGCCCACGACGAACAGACGAAAAAAGAAAACGTATCCCCCGTTAGCATCCTTGAGAATGTCGACGTCCGTCGGGAAAGAAAAAACGGCAGGTACAAAGAAAAAACCATAATCCATGAAATCTTCTAAATGGAGACAAGTAATCCACCAGAAAACAAGAGTCCAGTATAGAAAATATAAAACACAAAACTAAAAAAAGAAGCCACTTCCTCAGGTATACTATTACTGGGAAAATTCCACACCATTAAAGCAGATGAGTAGAGTCCAACAAGTGGAGAAATGAAACTAAAAGAAGGAAATTAAAGTCACTGCGCGGTAATACAGGAAAAGACCAAAAGATAGTACTGCCGCCACTTGGGAGACCTACATGAGAAAGTTAGTTCTGCAAAAAGAAAATGCCGATGTCCACAGCATAAAAATAATCAGAATCAAGGAGAAGGTAAACCATACCTGAAATGAAAAGGAACACAAAGAATAAAAAGTAAAGTACCTCTGATTACACGAATTTCAATAATTGTACGTTCCTGGAAAACACAACACGAGCGGTCAAAGTAGAAGAGTATACCAAATCATCAAACCATGTTAGGTAGCCATTGACATCCGGGTAAAAGCATGAGCAAGGGCGACCTGCAAAAAATTCGCGAAATTAGCACGATAGCCAGGCATGGCTGCAGTTTGTTCATGCTGAGTCCATAAGTATGTAAGAAAGTCAAATTTGGTTGTCAATTTCAGGGAAAACATTGCAAAAACGGTATGACCCAGGATCCACACCGTGGCATTCTTCTTAGTATTCGGGTAGGCGGCGCACTGAGGGATTAAGACATCTGTCGGCAAAACAGAACGCGTATCCACCCGATTGATAAGGCGAACCATATCTCGGGCGGTATGCCAAACACTGCAAAAATGGCCACACACGAAACGGTGTTCAAGCGTATCTTCCACAGCACACAGGTCACAAGCTCCAGACGAGATGAGATTAATGGAGTGGAGCTTCGCATTCGTAGGGAAGGTACGATGTACAACCTTGTACCACACTGCGTGTACAGAGGGAGGAAGAACATTGCTGGCAAGATTTTTCCATACCGTGACCCAGTTATACCACGGTAGCCGATACTCCCACTTACAACGCACAGTAGACCCACGGAAAGCAGAAACGACGTCGCTGACTCGAAGGCTGGGAACGTCACAGAGCTCCAAGTAGCTGTTTTCCATATAGTAGCGACGCACATAATTAAGAAAAAAGGGAATG